>NW_025814034.1:1190820-1376324 GCF_021917145.1 Hypomesus transpacificus | reverse complement strand
TAGCCATATTCGCCTTGGCCTTTTGCAAGGCCCATAACTCTGCCTAGGAAGGCCCTAGAGGCCCCAAAGTTGGCCTGGCCTGTTCATCAGGGTCCCCCCTACGGTCATATTTTCCATTGGATTTGGACTGTTTTTGAGCCATATTCGCCTTGGCCTTTTGCAAGGCCCATAACTCTGCCTAGGAAGGCCCTAGAGGCCCCAAAGTTGGCCTGGCCTGTTCATCAGGGTCCCCCCTACGGTCATATTTTCCATTGGATTTGGACTTTTTTTGAGCCATATTCGCCTTGCCCTTTTGCAAGGCCCATAACTCTGCCTAGGAAGGCCCTAGAGGCCCCAAAGTTGG
Organism: Hypomesus transpacificus; assembly: GCF_021917145.1. Classification (NCBI taxonomy): domain Eukaryota; kingdom Metazoa; phylum Chordata; class Actinopteri; order Osmeriformes; family Osmeridae; genus Hypomesus; species Hypomesus transpacificus. The sequence goes on along the minus strand of NW_025814034.1, from coordinate 1,375,981 downwards.
CCTGGCCTGTTCATCAGGGTCCCCCCTACGGTCATATTTTCCATTGGATTTGGACTTTTTTTTTGCCATATTCGCCTTGGCCTTTTGCAAGGCCCATAACTCTGCCTAGGAAGGCCCTAGAGGCCCCAAAGTTGGCCTGGCCTGTTCATTAGGGTCCCCCCTACGGTCATATTTTCCATTGGATTTGGACTTTTTTTTTGCCATATTCGCCTTGGCCTTTTGCAAGGCCCATAACTCTGCCTAGGAAGGCCCTAGAGGCCCCAAAGTTGGCCTGGCCTGTTCATCAGGGTCCCCCCTACGGTCATATTTTCCATTGGATTTGGACTTTTTTTGAGCCAAATTCGCCTTGCCCTTTTGCAAGGCCCATAACTCTGCCTAGGAAGGCCCTAGAGGCCCCAAAGTTGGCCTGGCCTGTTCATCAGGGTCCCCCCTACGGTCATATTTTCCATTGGATTTGGACTTTTTTTGAGCCATATTCGCCTTGGCCTTTTGCAAGGCCCATAACTCTGCCTAGGAAGGCCCTAGAGGCCCCAAAGTTGGCCTGGCCTGTTCATCAGGGTCCCCCCTACGGTCATATTTTCCATTGGATTTGGACTTTTTTTGAGCCATATTCGCCTTGGCCTTTTGCAAGGCCCATAACTCTGCCTAGGAAGGCCCTAGAGGCCCCAAAGTTGGCCTGGCCTGTTCATCAGGGTCCCCCCTACGGTCATATTTTCCATTGGATTTGGACTTTTTTTGAGCCATATTCGCCTTGGCCTTTTGCAAGGCCCATAACTCTGCCTAGGAAGGCCCTAGAGGCCCCAAAGTTGGCCTTAAGGTCATATTTTCCATTGGATTTGGACTGTTTTTGAGCCATATTCGTCTTGGCCTTTTGCAAGGCCCATAACTCTGCCTAGGAAGGCCCTAGAGGCCCCAAAGTTGGCCTTACGGTCATATTTTCCATTGGATTTGGACTGTTTTTGAGCCATATTCGCCTTGGCCTTTTGCAAGGCCCATGACTCTGCCTAGGAAGGCCCTAGAGGCCCCAAAGTTGGCCTGGCCTGTTAATCAGGGTCCCCCCCTACGGTCATATTTTCCATTGGATTTGGACTTTTTTTGAGCCTTATTCGCCTTGCCCTTTTGCAAGGCCCATAACTCTGCCTAGGAAGGCCCTAGAGGCCCCAAAGTTGGCCTGGCCTGTTCATCAGGGTCCCCCCTACGGTCATATTTTCCATTGGATTTGGACTTTTTTTGAGCCGTATTCGCCTTGGCCTTTTGCAAGGCCCATAACTCTGCCTAGGAAGGCCCTAGAGGCCCCAAAGTTGGCCTGGCCTGTTCATCAGGGTCCCCCCTACGGTCATATTTTCCATTGGATTTGGACTTTTTCTTTGCCATATTCGCCTTGGCCTTTTGCAAGGCCCATAACTCTGCCTGGGAAGGCCCTAGAGGCCCCAAAGTTGGCCTTACGGTCATATTTTCCATTGGATTTGGACTGTTTTTGAGCCATATTCGCCTTGGCCTTTTGCAAGGCCCATAACTCTGCCTAGGAAGGCCCTAGAGGCCCCAAAGTTGGCCTGGCCTGTTCATCAGGGTCCCCCCTACGGTCATATTTTCCATTGGATTTTGACTTTTTTTGAGCCATATTCGCCTTGCCCTTTTGCAAGGCCCATAACTCTGCCTAGGAAGGCCCTAGAGGCCCCAAAGTTGGCCTGGCCTGTTCATCAGGGTCCCCCCTACGGTCATATTTTCCATTGGATTTGGACTTTTTTTGAGCCATATTCGCCTTGGCCTTTTGCAAGGCCCATAACTCTGCCTAGGAAGGCCCTAGAGGCCCCAAAGTTGGCCTTACGGTCATATTTTCCATTGGAGTTGGACTGTTTTTGAGCCATATTCGCCTTGGCCTTTTGCAAGGCCCATAACTCTGCCTAGGAAGGCCCTAGAGGCCCCAAAGTTGGCCTGGCCTGTTCATCAGGGTCCCCCCTACGGTCATATTTTCCATTGGATTTGGACTGTTTTTGAGCCATATTCGCCTTGGCCTTTTGCAAGGCCCATAACTCTGCCTAGGAAGGCCCTAGAGGCCCCAAAGTTGGCCTGGCCTGTTCATCAGGGTCCCCCCTACGGTCATATTTTCCATTGGATTTGGACTTTTTTTGAGCCATATTCGCCTTGCCCTTTTGCAAGGCCCATAACTCTGCCTAGGAAGGCCCTAGAGGCCCCAAAGTTGGCCTGGCCTGTTCATCAGGGTCCCCCCTACGGTCATATTTTCCATTGGATTTGGACTTTTTTTTTGCCATATTCGCCTTGGCCTTTTGCAAGGCCCATAACTCTGCCTAGGAAGGCCCTAGAGGCCCCAAAGTTGGCCTGGCCTGTTCATTAGGGTCCCCCCTACGGTCATATTTTCCATTGGATTTTGACTTTTTTTTTGCCATATTCGCCTTGGCCTTTTGCAAGGCCCATAACTCTGCCTAGGAAGGCCCTAGAGGCCCCAAAGTTGGCCTGGCCTGTTCATCAGGGTCCCCCCTACGGTCATATTTTCCATTGGATTTTGACTTTTTTTGAGCCATATTCGCCTTGCCCTTTTGCAAGGCCCATAACTCTGCCTAGGAAGGCCCTAGAGGCCCCAAAGTTGGCCTGGCCTGTTCATCAGGGTCCCCCCTACGGTCATATTTTCCATTGGATTTGGACTTTTTTTGAGCCATATTCGCCTTGGCCTTTTGCAAGATCCATAACTCTGCCTAGGAAGGCCCTAGAGGCCCCAAAGTTGGCCTTACGGTCATATTTTCCATTGGATTTGGACTGTTTTTGAGCCATATTCGCCTTGGCCTTTTGCAAGGCCCATAACTCTGCCTAGGTAGGCCCTAGAGGCCCCAAAGTTGGCCTGGCCTGTTCATCAGGGTCCCCCCTACGGTCATATTTTCCATTGGATTTGGACTGTTTTTGAGCCATATTCGCCTTGGCCTTTTGCAAGGCCCATAACTCTGCCTAGGAAGGCCCTAGAGGCCCCAAAGTTGGCCTGGCCTGTTCATCAGGGTCCCCCCTACGGTCATATTTTCCATTGGATTTGGACTTTTTTTGAGCCATATTCGCCTTGCCCTTTTGCAAGGCCCATAACTCTGCCTAGGAAGGCCCTAGAGGCCCCAAAGTTGGCCTGGCCTGTTCATCAGGGTCCCCCCTACGGTCATATTTTCCATTGGATTTGGACTTTTTTTGAGCCATATTCGCCTTGGCCTTTTGCAAGGCCCATAACTCTGCCTAGGAAGGCCCTAGAGGCCCCAAAGTTGGCCTGGCCTGTTCATCAGGGTCCCCCCTACGGTCATATTTTCCATTGGATTTGGACTTTTTTTGAGCCATATTCGCCTTGGCCTTTTGCAAGGCCCATAACTCTGCCTAGGAAGGCCCTAGAGACCCCAAAGTTGGCCTGGCCTGTTCATCAGGGTCCCCCCTACGGTCATATTTTCCATTGGATTTGGACTTTTTTTGAGCCATATTCGCCTTGGCCTTTTGCAAGGCCCACAACTCTGCCTAGGAAGGCCCTAGAGGCCCCAAAGTTGGCCTGGCCTGTTCATCAGGGTCCCCCCTACGGTCATATTTTCCATTGGATTTGGACTGTTTTTGAGCCATATTCGCCTTGGCCTTTTGCAAGGCCCATAACTCTGCCTAGGAAGGCCCTAGAGGCCCCAAAGTTGGCCTGGCCTGTTCATCAGGGTCCCCCCTACGGTCATATTTTCCATTGGATTTGGACTTTTTTTGAGCCATATTCGCCTTGCCCTTTTGCAAGGCCCATAACTCTGCCTAGGAAGGCCCTAGAGGCCCCAAAGTTGGCCTGGCCTGTTCATCAGGGTCCCCCCTACGGTCATATTTTCCATTGGATTTGGACTTTTTTTTTGCCATATTCGCCTTGGCCTTTTGCAAGGCCCATAACTCTGCCTAGGAAGGCCCTAGAGGCCCCAAAGTTGGCCTGGCCTGTTCATTAGGGTCCCCCCTACGGTCATATTTTCCATTGGATTTGGACTTTTTTTTTGCCATATTCGCCTTGGCCTTTTGCAAGGCCCATAACTCTGCCTAGGAAGGCCCTAGAGGCCCCAAAGTTGGCCTGGCCTGTTCATCAGGGTCCCCCCTACGGTCATATTTTCCATTGGATTTTGACTTTTTTTGAGCCATATTCGCCTTGCCCTTTTGCAAGGCCCATAACTCTGCCTAGGAAGGCCCTAGAGGCCCCAAAGTTGGCCTGGCCTGTTCATCAGGGTCCCCCCTACGGTCATATTTTCCATTGGATTTGGACTTTTTTTGAGCCATATTCGCCTTGGCCTTTTGCAAGATCCATAACTCTGCCTAGGAAGGCCCTAGAGGCCCCAAAGTTGGCCTTACGGTCATATTTTCCATTGGATTTGGACTGTTTTTGAGCCATATTCGCCTTGGCCTTTTGCAAGGCCCATAACTCTGCCTAGGTAGGCCCTAGAGGCCCCAAAGTTGGCCTGGCCTGTTCATCAGGGTCCCCCCTACGGTCATATTTTCCATTGGATTTGGACTGTTTTTGAGCCATATTCGCCTTGGCCTTTTGCAAGGCCCATAACTCTGCCTAGGAAGGCCCTAGAGGCCCCAAAGTTGGCCTGGCCTGTTCATCAGGGTCCCCCCTACGGTCATATTTTCCATTGGATTTGGACTTTTTTTGAGCCATATTCGCCTTGCCCTTTTGCAAGGCCCATAACTCTGCCTAGGAAGGCCCTAGAGGCCCCAAAGTTGGCCTGGCCTGTTCATCAGGGTCCCCCCTACGGTCATATTTTCCATTGGATTTGGACTTTTTTTGAGCCATATTCGCCTTGGCCTTTTGCAAGGCCCATAACTCTGCCTAGGAAGGCCCTAGAGGCCCCAAAGTTGGCCTGGCCTGTTCATCAGGGTCCCCCCTACGGTCATATTTTCCATTGGATTTGGACTTTTTTTGAGCCATATTCGCCTTGGCCTTTTGCAAGGCCCATAACTCTGCCTAGGAAGGCCCTAGAGGCCCCAAAGTTGGCCTGGCCTGTTCATCAGGGTCCCCCCTACGGTCATATTTTCCATTGGATTTGGACTTTTTTTGAGCCATATTCGCCTTGCCCTTTTGCAAGGCCCATAACTCTGCCTAGGAAGGCCCTAGAGGCCCCAAAGTTGGCCTGGCCTGTTCATCAGGGTCCCCCCTACGGTCATATTTTCCATTGGATTTGGACTTTTTTTGAGCCATATTCGCCTTGGCCTTTTGCAAGGCCCATAACTCTGCCTAGGAAGGCCCTAGAGACCCCAAAGTTGGCCTGGCCTGTTCATCAGGGTCCCCCCTACGGTCATATTTTCCATTGGATTTGGACTTTTTTTGAGCCATATTCGCCTTGGCCTTTTGCAAGGCCCACAACTCTGCCTAGGAAGGCCCTAGAGGCCCCAAAGTTGGCCTGGCCTGTTCATCAGGGTCCCCCCTACGGTCATATTTTCCATTGGATTTGGACTTTTTTTGAGCCATATTCGCCTTGGCCTTTTGCAAGGCCCATAACTCTGCCTAGGAAGGCCCTAGAGGCCCCAAAGTTGGCCTGGCCTGTTCATCAGGGTCCCCCCTACGGTCATATTTTCCATTGGATTTGGACTTTGTTTGAGCCATATTCGCCTTGCCCTTTTGCAAGGCCCATAACTCTGCCTAGGAAAGCCCTAGAGGCCCCAAAGTTGGCCTTACGGTCATATTTTCCATTGGATTTGGACTGTTTTTGAGCCATATTCGCCTTGGCCTTTTGCAAGGCCCATAACTCTGCCTAGGAAGGCCCTAGAGGCCCCAAAGTTGGCCTGGCCTGTTCATCAGGGTCCCCCCTACGGTCATATTTTCCATTGGATTTGGACTGTTTTTGAGCCATATTCGCCTTGGCCTTTTGCAAGGCCCATAACTCTGCCTAGGAAGGCCCTAGAGGCCCCAAAGTTGGCCTGGCCTGTTCATCAGGGTCCCCCCTACGGTCATATTTTCCATTGGATTTGGACTTTTTTTGAGCCATATTCGCCTTGCCCTTTTGCAAGGCCCATAACTCTGCCTAGGAAGGCCCTAGAGGCCCCAAAGTTGGCCTGGCCTGTTCATCAGGGTCCCCCCTACGGTCATATTTTCCATTGGATTTGGACTTTTTTTTTGCCATATTCGCCTTGGCCTTTTGCAAGGCCCATAACTCTGCCTAGGAAGGCCCTAGAGGCCCCAAAGTTGGCCTGGCCTGTTCATTAGGGTCCCCCCTACGGTCATATTTTCCATTGGATTTGGACTTTTTTTTTGCCATATTCGCCTTGGCCTTTTGCAAGGCCCATAACTCTGCCTAGGAAGGCCCTAGAGGCCCCAAAGTTGGCCTGGCCTGTTCATCAGGGTCCCCCCTACGGTCATATTTTCCATTGGATTTTGACTTTTTTTGAGCCATATTCGCCTTGCCCTTTTGCAAGGCCCATAACTCTGCCTAGGAAGGCCCTAGAGGCCCCAAAGTTGGCCTGGCCTGTTCATCAGGGTCCCCCCTACGGTCATATTTTCCATTGGATTTGGACTTTTTTTGAGCCATATTCGCCTTGGCCTTTTGCAAGATCCATAACTCTGCCTAGGAAGGCCCTAGAGGCCCCAAAGTTGGCCTTACGGTCATATTTTCCATTGGATTTGGACTGTTTTTGAGCCATATTCGCCTTGGCCTTTTGCAAGGCCCATAACTCTGCCTAGGTAGGCCCTAGAGGCCCCAAAGTTGGCCTGGCCTGTTCATCAGGGTCCCCCCTACGGTCATATTTTCCATTGGATTTGGACTGTTTTTGAGCCATATTCGCCTTGGCCTTTTGCAAGGCCCATAACTCTGCCTAGGAAGGCCCTAGAGGCCCCAAAGTTGGCCTGGCCTGTTCATCAGGGTCCCCCCTACGGTCATATTTTCCATTGGATTTGGACTTTTTTTGAGCCATATTCGCCTTGCCCTTTTGCAAGGCCCATAACTCTGCCTAGGAAGGCCCTAGAGGCCCCAAAGTTGGCCTGGCCTGTTCATCAGGGTCCCCCCTACGGTCATATTTTCCATTGGATTTGGACTTTTTTTGAGCCATATTCGCCTTGGCCTTTTGCAAGGCCCATAACTCTGCCTAGGAAGGCCCTAGAGGCCCCAAAGTTGGCCTGGCCTGTTCATCAGGGTCCCCCCTACGGTCATATTTTCCATTGGATTTGGACTTTTTTTGAGCCATATTCGCCTTGGCCTTTTGCAAGGCCCATAACTCTGCCTAGGAAGGCCCTAGAGGCCCCAAAGTTGGCCTGGCCTGTTCATCAGGGTCCCCCCTACGGTCATATTTTCCATTGGATTTGGACTTTTTTTGAGCCATATTCGCCTTGCCCTTTTGCAAGGCCCATAACTCTGCCTAGGAAGGCCCTAGAGGCCCCAAAGTTGGCCTGGCCTGTTCATCAGGGTCCCCCCTACGGTCATATTTTCCATTGGATTTGGACTTTTTTTGAGCCATATTCGCCTTGCCCTTTTGCAAGGCCCATAACTCTGCCTAGGAAGGCCCTAGAGGCCCCAAAGTTGACCTGGCCTGTTTATCAGGGTCCCCCCTACGGTCATATTTTCCATTGGATTTGGACTTTTTTTGAGCCATATTCGCCTTGCCCTTTTGCAAGGCCCATAACTCTGCCTAGGAAGGCCCTAGAGGCCCCAAAGTTGGCCTGGCCTGTTCATCAGGGTCCCCCCTACGGTCATATTTTCCATTGGATTTGGACTTTTTTTGAGCCATATTCGCCTTGGCCTTTTGCAAGGCCCATAACTCTGCCTAGGAAGGCCCTAGAGACCCCAAAGTTGGCCTGGCCTGTTCATCAGGGTCCCCCCTACGGTCATATTTTCCATTGGATTTGGACTTTTTTTGAGCCATATTCGCCTTGGCCTTTTGCAAGGCCCACAACTCTGCCTAGGAAGGCCCTAGAGGCCCCAAAGTTGGCCTGGCCTGTTCATCAGGGTCCCCCCTACGGTCATATTTTCCATTGGATTTGGACTTTTTTTGAGCCATATTCGCCTTGGCCTTTTGCAAGGCCCATAACTCTGCCTAGGAAGGCCCTAGAGGCCCCAAAGTTGGCCTGGCCTGTTCATCAGGGTCCCCCCTACGGTCATATTTTCCATTGGATTTGGACTTTGTTTGAGCCATATTCGCCTTGCCCTTTTGCAAGGCCCATAACTCTGCCTAGGAAAGCCCTAGAGGCCCCAAAGTTGGCCTGGCCTGTTCATCAGGGTCCCCCCTACGGTCATATTTTCCATTGGATTTGGACTTTTTTTGAGCCATATTCGCCTTGGCCTTTTGCAAGGCCCATAACTCTGCCTAGGAAGGCCCTAGAGGCCCCAAAGTTGGCCTAGCCTGTTCATCAGGGTCCCCCCTACGGTCATATTTTCCATTGGATTTGGACTTTTTTTGAGCCATATTCGCCTTGGCCTTTTGCAAGGCCCATAACTCTGCCTAGGAAGGCCCTAGAGACCCCAAAGTTGGCCTGGCCTGTTCATCAGGGTCCCCCCTACGGTCATATTTTCCATAGGATTTGGACTTTTTTTGAGCCATATTCGCCTTGCCCTTTTGCAAGGCCCATAACTCTGCCTAGGAAGGCCCTAGAGGCCCCAAAGTTGGCCTGGCCTGTTCATCAGGGTCCCCCCTGGGGTCATATTTTCCATTGGATTTGGACTTTTTTTGAGCCATATTCGCCTTGCCTTTTTGCAAGGCCCATAACTCTGCCTAGGAAGGCCCTAGAGGCCCCAAAGTTGGCCTGGCCTGTTCATCAGGGTCCCCCCTACGGTCATATTTTCCATTGGATTTGGACTTTTTTTTTGCCATATTCGCCTTGCCCTTTTGCAAAGCCCATAACTCTGCCTAGGAAGGCCCTAGAGGCCCCAAAGTTGGCCTGGCCTGTTCATCAGGGTCCCCCCTACGGTCATATTTTCCATTGGATTTGGACTTTTTCTTTGCCATATTCGCCTTGGCCTTTTGCAAGGCCCATAACTCTGCCTGGGAAGGCCCTAGAGGCCCCAAAGTTGGCCTGGCCTGTTCATCAGGGTCCCCCCTACGGTCATATTTTCCATTGGATTTGGACTTTTTTTTTGCCATATTCGCCTTGGCCTTTTGCAAGGCCCATAACTCTGCCTAGGAAGGCCCTAGAGGCCCCAAAGTTGGCCTGGCCTGTTCATCAGGGTCCCCCCTACGGTCATATTTTCCATTGGATTTGGACTTTTTTTGAGCCATATTCGCCTTGGCCTTTTGCAAGGCCCATAACTCTGCCTAGGAAGGCCCTAGAGGCCCCAAAGTTGGCCTGGCCTGTTCATCAGGGTCCCCCCTACGGTCATATTTTCCATTGGATTTTGACTTTTTTTTGCCATATTCGCCTTGCCCTTTTGCAAAGCCCATAACTCTGCCTAGGAAGGCCCTAGAGGCCCCAAAGTTGGCCTGGCCTGTTCATCAGGGTCCCCCCTACGGTCATATTTTCCATTGGATTTGGACTTTTTTTGAGCCATATTCGCCTTGGCCTTTTGCAAGGCCCATAACTCTGCCTAGGAAGGCCCTAGAGGCCCCAAAGTTGGCCTGGCCTGTTCATCAGGGTCCCCCCTACGGTCATATTTTCCATTGGATTTGGACTTTGTTTGAGCCATATTCGCCTTGCCTTTTTGCAAGGCCCATAACTCTGCCTAGGAAAGCCCTAGAGGCCCCAAAGTTGGCCTGGCCTGTTCATCAGGGTCCCCCCTACGGTCATATTTTCCATTGGATTTGGACTTTTTTTGAGCCATATTCGCCTTGGCCTTTTGCAAGGCCCATAACTCTGCCTAGGAAGGCCCTAGAGGCCCCAAAGTTGGCCTGGCCTGTTCATCAGGGTCCCCCCTACGGTCATATTTTCCATTGGATTTGGACTTTTTTTGAGCCATATTCGCCTTGGCCTTTTGCAAGGCCCATAACTCTGCCTAGGAAGGCCCTAGAGGCCCCAAAGTTGGCCTAGCCTGTTCATCAGGGTCCCCCCTACGGTCATATTTTCCATTGGATTTGGACTTTTTTTGAGCCATATTCGCCTTGGCCTTTTGCAAGGCCCATAACTCTGCCTAGGAAGGCCCTAGAGACCCCAAAGTTGGCCTGGCCTGTTCATCAGGGTCCCCCCTACGGTCATATTTTCCATTGGATTTGGACTTTTTTTGAGCCATATTCGCCTTGGCCTTTTGCAAGGCCCATAACTCTGCCTAGGAAGGCCCTAGAGGCCCCAAAGTTGGCCTGGCCTGTTCATCAGGGTCCCCCCTACGGTCATATTTTCCATTGGATTTGGACTTTTTTTGAGCCATATTCGTCTTGCCCTTTTGCAAGGCCCATAACTCTGCCTAGGAAGGCCCTAGAGGCCCCAAAGTTGGCCTGGCCTGTTCATCAGGGTCCCCCCTACGGTCATATTTTCCATTGGATTTGGACTTTTTTTGAGCCATATTCGCCTTGCCCTTTTGCAAGGCCAATAACTCTGCCTAGGAAGGCCCTAGAGGCCCCAAAGTTGGCCTGGCCTGTTCATCAGAGTCCCCTCTACGGCCATATTTTCCATTGGATTTGGATTTTTTTGACCATATTCGCCTTGCCCTTTTGCGGGGCCCATAACTCTGCCTAGGAAGGCCCTAGAGGTCCCAAAGTTGGCCTGGCCTGTTCATCAGAGTCCCCTCTACGGTCATGTTTTGCATTGGATTTTGAGATTATTTTCTTCTTTTTTTATCATTTTTCTTCCGATTCCCTAACCGTTCAGCCATCTGATCTGACTCCCCACATTTCGTGTTCCGTTCTTTCACCTGAAATAAGGTTTATCCCCCTCCCCTAACATGCAAAGGGTCTTTCCTGCCATCATGTTTGTTATTTTCAGTGTTATTTTTGTCACAACAAACAACATCCCCTCAACATGCAGGAAGAATCATTTGATGCCGGGATCATTTTATTTTTTGTCCGTCAACCTTTGTTTACAAAAAATTGCATGTTATATCACGTTGTTCATTGTGAACAAAAGAACAAAGAAAATAACACTGATGATGGTAGGTCATACTATTTGCATGTTAGGGGAGGGGGTACACATGATATTTACATTTGGTCATTTGTTTAGCATACGCTCTTAGCCAGAGCAAATTACGGTAAGTACAGAAACATTCCCCCGAGGCAAGTAAGGTGAAGTGCCTTGCCCAAGGACACAACTTCATTTTTTGCATGACCAAGATATGAACCGGCAACCTTATGTTACAAGCCGGATTCCCTAACCGCTCAGCCACCTGACTTACAGTATATTAGGTGAAAAAACGGCCTGATATAATCTTTTTCCCCTCTGTGACTTTTGCTAGAAAAGAGCAGACATATCCATAGTACTAGGTTCCACATCCACCAAACTTGGTCTGGTTACTCATACGAGTCCCTTTACGTGCAGCTTTTTCTGGGGGGGTTTTCCGTCTACCTTTATCCACCCCATAATACGTCTCATATTTCTGTCTCTCCCTCTTTCTGTCTCTCTCTCTGTCTCTCTCCCTCTTTCTGTCTCTATCTCTGTTTCTCTGTCTCTTTCCCTCTTTCTGTCTCTCTCTCTGTATCTCCCGTGCCCGACTCCACCTGCAGGTGGATCTCAGACTTCCTGTCTGACAGGAAGCAGTGCGTTAAGCTGGGAACACAAGTCTCTGACTCCCGGTCCATCAGCACCGGATTTCCTCAGGGCTGCATCCTTTCTCCTCTGCTCTTCTCCCTGTACACCAACAGCTGCACCTCGAATCATCCGTCTGTCAAACTCTTGAAGTTTGCGGATGACACCACCCTCACTGGGCTCATCTCTGACGGGGACGAGTCTGACTACAGGTGGGAAGCTGACAACCTGGTGACCTGGTGTAACCTAGAAGAACTTAGAGCTCAATGCTCTTAAGACAGTGGAGATGGTTGTGGACTTCAGGAAGAACACAGCCCCACTCACCCCCATCACCCTGAGTGACTCCCCAGTCAACACTGTGGAGTCCTTCCGCTTCCTGAGCACCATCCTCTCCCAGGACCTCAAGTGGGAACCGAACATCTGCTCCCTCACCAAAAAAGCACAACAGAGGATGTGCTTCCTACGGCAGCTGAAGAAATTCAACCTGCCAAAGACAATGATGGTGCACTTCTACACAGCCATCATTGAGTCCATCCTCACTTCTTCTATTACCATCTGGTACGCTGCTGCCACTGCCAAGGACAAGAGCAGACTGCAGCGTATCATCCGCACTGCTGAGAAGGTGATCGGCTGCAATCTGCCTTCCCTCGAGGATCTGCACACCTCGAGGTCCCTGAGGCGAGCGAGGAAGATTGTGGCCGACACTCCCTGTTCCAGCTACTCCCCTCCGGCAGAAGGCTGCGGTCCATCAAGACCAAAACCTCACGCCACAAGAACAATTTCTTCCCATCCGCTGTTGGCCTCTTTAACAAGGCCAAGGACTCACACTGACTTTTAATCACAATCTGCACAATGACACCCTGCACATTGCAATTTGCACTATTGTATTGTTTGCACTATCTGTATTTTTAGGTTAGATTGTTAATTAGGGCTACTCACATTTTATATTTTATTTAATATATTATTTTTATTCCCCTTAGTATTAGCTAGACTCCCCTTAGTATTAGCTAGACTTTGCTCCTTTTGTATAGTTAGTCGACATATTTAAGTTCGAATATTCCTATATGTTTAATGTATGCACCTCCCTGCCAAAGTAAATTCCTTGTTTGTGCAAACATTCATGGCGAATAAAATCCCTTCTGATTCTGATCTCTCCCTCTATCTGTCTCTCTGTAATGATGCTGTTTACCCCCTCACATAGGTGGTGCAGCTGTGAAATGCTAAATGACTTGAACGTAACAAAGTTCAATGCAGACGTTATGAAAAGGAGCAGCATTTCGTTTCTAAATAATTGTGTTTGGTGAACAGAATAATTCTATATTTGGTTTCCCTTGAAAGCGGAGCGAGGTAATATGCGTATGTGTCAAACTTGTCTTATTCTTATTTCTTTGTAATATTTTACCTTCACACATGCTAAATATGTAAATGCGGGAATCCGGTAGCTGAGCGGTTAGGGAATCGGGCTAGTAATCTGAAGGTCGCCAGTTCGATTCCCGGCCACGTTAAAATGACATTGTGTCCTTAGGCAAGGCACTTCACCCTACTTGCCTCAGGGGAAATGTCCCTGTACTTACTGTAAGTCACTCTGGATAAAAGCGTTTGCTAAATAACTAAATGTAATGTAAATGTAAATGCTAGCAGCACACGTTTGAGACATAATTCCTTCGTGCTATAACCTGTGTGTATTTACATTCTTGTATTTGTGTATTCTTTTGTACAGTTTTACGGGTTCTATGTGTACGATGTATCTTGATGCAAAGAAATAAACGGCTAACAGCGATAGCTAATAAAGACATCAGTGAGAACCCTCTGCCTCCTCGTGCTTCCACCAAGGGGTTGCTGACACTCTCTCTCTATTTGTCTCTGATTCTGTCTCTCTTCATCTTTCTGTCTCTCCACCCTCTCTTTCTATCTTTACTGTATTTGTTTTAATTTTCAAATCAATCTCAAATGCTTTTTGGCATAAATGTTCTGGTTAAATAATTTTGCCAAAGCAGTCTACAGTGAAGGGACACCATACAATTTAACAAGCACAGATAATCTAATCATCGTTCATCATAAAACAAACAGCCATACAAATAGTAAAATGAAAAATGAATACAATGTTTGTGTGTGTCAGTGTAATTACAAAACAAAATGTTAATGACTATTACACATGGTTGCTTCACTGTCCCCGAAGTTCTGACAAGTTCAAGTTCAAGTCTTGTATTGTCAGATGGACAGAACAACACAGGGTCAGACTGGGCACTGACATTCTCAGGAAAATACATCCCAAAGCAATGTGGCATAACATAACACTATGACATGACACTAGAATATATATTCATAGTTATATAATACCCCCCCACCATGCACACACACGCCCTGACACTTATACACACACACTCTCACACGCTCTCTCACACACACACTCTCACACGCTCTCTCACACACACACTCCAGTCAGCCCGTCAGGTTGGCCAGAACTAACTGCTGGACTGGGCCTAACCCCAACTCAGGGGGAGCTCAGAAAGGCTGTTCTAATACAAATATGCATGTGTGTGCGAGGAGACATCTGTGTGTGTGTGTGTGTGTGCGTGTGTTGCGGGGAGAGAGATGGTTACATAAGGTCTTTCAGAATCAGAACCCTTATATAAGACCAGAGCACCACAGCTGGAGGGGAGGGTTTTAAGCAAATTCACTATAAACTAATTCAGCAGTCACACACATGTACAGTCACACACACACATGCCTACACGCCAGTGGCGGCTGCTGGTTTTTCAATAGGGGAAGATCATTTTCGGCTTACACCATATACATTTTCAGTTCACTTGCTGGTTCACCCCGCAGACACTGGCCTAGCCTACTGTAAGAATGAATGAACGAACAAACTGAAGAAAAAATATTAAACCTGAAGGAAATGTGGGAATTAAGTTAAACTAAAAAAAGGAATGTGATGTATAATTGTATGAAATGTATGATGAAAATTTGCTAGCAATTTCCCAAGCAAATACCAAGAAATAGGTTGCCGCAGTTTGTCTTTCAATTACAGTTGCAAAATCCGTGACGAGACTGAGCTTGAATAGCTTTGGCAAGTTTTATAGTACAAAATAGCTGTCAATCAAAAGGAGATGCAGTCTTTCGACAGACCCTCCAATCGTCACGCATAAGCCCAGCGTCCAGGCCAGCCCACTCCTCCATTCACCCCCAGAGACGCTGAGCGTCCATTGGCGGGACATAATAGCAGCATTTATCCAATGACCGTATAGTTTTGAAGCACTGAAAACAACTGTTCACAGCAGCCCCATTGAAGTCCATGAAAGCTGGGCTTCAACAGGGAAATGCACTGTGGAGCTACGGGAATGTATGAGACGGAAATCAGTCAGTGGACCTGCTAATGTATGTAGCTAATTCTGAACTAAATGAATGCGATCTAACGCAGTTGAAATGTTAACACAATAGTAAATTTTTGACCATTAATTTTTTGAAATGTTAGGGGAAGCTTAGCTTCCCTTGCAGTCTTAAAGAAATTGCCACTGCTACACACAATTTACATCCCTCCCTCCCGAGAACTTACAGAACCACGGAACACTCCTACACACATATTTATACAACCACACACACCTCACTCATCTTTCACTCAAGGAGAGTCTGACATCTTTAAACACAAAAACATTTTATTTCTCATTGGTAAGTTTCCATGGTTACTGGCAGTATGCTGACAAGGGGTGACACAGTCAGAACGGACGACCTGATTGGACGCCCAGAACCAAACAGGAAATGGGATCACTCTTTAAAAGTACAGGATTGGTCAAGAGTTTGAAAGAGGAGGAGTCGGTCCCAACAGTAAGACAACAGCCTCATGTGGCACAAGTGTGTGTGTATATATGTGTGTTTGTGTGAGGGTGTGGATTGCAGTGGTTACTATAGTTACTATGATTATGCTTCAACTGCGCAGAAAGAAATGAACAAAACTAAGATATAAACATCTATCCATTACCATAGAAACCCTGGTAACCAGTTACCCCTAACCCCATCATAAAGATACCATCTACTGACCTCAATAACTAAGTAGTTCACTTACACAAAACAAGACAGCAGACCCTTCTTGGGTATGAGAGAGGAGGGTGTGTGTGTGTTTGTGTGTGTTTGGGGTGTGTGTGTGTGTGATATGTTGTTCAAATTACATTTCTATAAACTAGAGGTTTCCTAGCATGTTGGCATCAACAATTTAATGAGCTAAATAAATAAAAGAAATAACAATAAATTGCTCTCACGTAGTCCATCTCTCTCTTCTCCCCTCCTTCGTCTCTCCTGTCTCTACTCAGTCTTGCCTTTCCTCCAAAGTTATGTAAACACATGCAGCAACAGGAGTTTTGTTCCTTCAGACTGTAAACCAAAACAACAACAAGGGATGGTCATGGATATCCCACACACACACACACACACACCTACACACACACCTACACCCACACACACATACACCCCTCTGTCAAGGATGGTCATGGATATTACACACACCTCTGCACAGGTGGTTTTGGATAGGAGGAGAGGAAGTGATATCATAATTCCACAACCAAGATGTCTGGTTGCAGCTCAAGGGGTCGCAGAATAAGTTGCAGTAAGTTGATTTCAATCAAAGTGTCTTTAAAATGTAGTTTTTTATTAAGAGACACTGAAATAATGAGTCTCAAGTTTGCTCTCCAAACATTTATATTGATGTTAATATTTCATATCTTGGAAGTGTTTTATAAACATTTTGAAAACTGCCCATTTCCTTCCCTCCTCCTCCTCCTCCGTCCTCCTCCTCCTCTCAGGTATGTGTTGTTGTTTTCAGGCAGTAACACATTGGAGAGAGGGAGTACAAAGGGTTAGGGTTAGACAGTAGTATAGGATTAGGATTAGTTTTGGGGTTGGGGTTAGTAGGATACAACTTCCTTCACTGTCTTCCTCCTCTGATCTCCTCTCCCCCCAACTCTTCTCCCCCTCTCTCCCCATCTCCTCTCTCCCCCCACCTCCTCTCCTCTCTCCTCCATGCTGTTGTACCATGTATTGGCAGTGATACTTGTGCGTTATTGACAGGGAGTTTGTGCTTTCCTGTGTGTGTGTGTGTATGTGTCTGTGAGTGTGTCTGTGTGTGTACGTGTGTGTGTTGCTCTAGTCTTTTGTGCTGATCCTTAGTTTGAAGGAGACACGTCCTGCAAACTTGTCCCTCTCGTTGCCCGTGGCGATGGTGTTAGAGTTGATCTGACACTCGATGTTCACATCTGTGTTCATGGAGATGCTCTGGAACTTCACAGCAACCAGGGGCTGTGTGTAGTTCACCTGCCAACACACACATACACACACACACATCATACACACACATTACAACAAACATCTCACATCACACAAATTGCGTTTAGTGTCCAAGGCCAGGTTAAGTTTAGTTCTAAAAGAAGGTTTATGCTAGAGAAAACCTTGTGTGTGTTTGTGGGAGTGAATGTAGATGTGTGTGTGCACATTTTTTGCATTTTTTGTTTGTGGCATGTGTGTGTGTTACCTGGGCCCTCTTGCCATAGTAGGGGAAGTACATGAGGTTGAAGGTTCCATTTGGGGGGAAATAAGAGAGCTCCCCGATGCTGTCAGAGTCCTCTTTCTGCAGAACAGAGAGCCAGTCACTAGCCAGCTAACCAACCAACTAACTAAACAACTAACTTAACAACCAACTAACTAAACAACTAACTAATGAACTAAATGATCTCTCTCTCTCCATCTATCCATCCATCCAACAGGACAGTCTTACCCATTCACCTTTTCCCACTTTGTATTTCTGAGAATGGGTTACAGTAATGGAGGGTGAATGAAGATTCATGTAAAGGTTAATCAGGGTTCATGAGGGTTCAAGTCAGGGTTAACAAGGGTTCATGAGGATTAATGAGGGTTCATGTCCAATCACTTTGGCTCTATTTTTAAATGACAATAGAGGTAGTAGAGACAGTAGACACAGTACAGACAGTACAGACAGTACAGACAGTACAGACAATAGAGACAGAAGAGACAATAGAGACAGTAGAGACAAGAGAGACAGGAGACACAATAGAGAGACAGTACAGACAGTAGAGACATAGAGAGACAGTACAGACAGTAAAGACAATAGAGACAATAGAGACAGTAAAGAAAGTACAGACAGTAAAGACGATAGAAACAATAGAGACAGTAGAGAGACAGTACAGAGACAGTAAAGACAGAAGAGACAGTAGGGACAGTAGGGACAGTAGAGACAATAGAGACAGTAGAGACAGTAGAGAGACAATAGAGACAGTAACAACAATAGAGACAATACAGACAATAGAGTGACCGTAGAGACAATAGAGACAGTAGAGAGACAGTAGAGTTACATCAGAGACAATAGAGACAGTAAAGACAATAGAGACAGTAGAGTGACAGTAGAGACAATAGAGACAGTTGAGAGACAGTAG
This sequence comes from Hypomesus transpacificus, assembly GCF_021917145.1. Lineage (NCBI taxonomy): Eukaryota > Metazoa > Chordata > Actinopteri > Osmeriformes > Osmeridae > Hypomesus > Hypomesus transpacificus. The sequence continues at coordinate 1,357,951 of NW_025814034.1, read as the reverse complement.
AGTTACAACAGAGACAATAGAGACAGTAAAGACAATAGAGACAGTAGAGTGACAGTAGAGACAATAGACTGACAGGGGAGGCAGCTGACAGACCTAACCCTAACCTAACCCTAACCTAACCCTAACCCTGCTGACCTTTGCTCCACAGCTGACATATGGAGACTGGCCATCCTTTCCTGGTAACATTCCAATAACCTGTAGAGGAGGAGAGGAATTAGGCTGTGCACCAGTAGCAGGAGTGTGTAAATAGTGGGTATGTATAATGTCTGTATATAGTGTTTGGGAGAGTGTGTGTGTGAGAGAGTGTGTGTGTGAGAGAGCGTGTATAGTGTGTTTGGGAGAATGTTTAGAATGTTTGTATAGTGTGTATAGTGTGTGTGAGAGTGTGTGTGTGGGAGCTTGTGTTTAGTTTGTATAGTGTGTTTGGGAGAGTGTGTGTACCCGGTTGAGCTTGATGAGAACACAGGGCTTGCCGTGGGCGTATCCATAGGACGGGTCGCTGAGCCCGGAACATTCCTCCAGTGAGGAGAGGTTGAACTGGCAGGAGCGCTTGGGGTTGTTCCTCACCTCGCCACTGTCCTCCTGCACAAAGTAGCGATCTGGAACACACACGTCGTTGGTCCGCGCCTGCTGGGAGTCATTGTAGGCTACACACACACACACATGTTAATATACACACACACATTAACACACATGTTTATACAAGCACACACACACACACAATTTAATTCACACACAGATATTAACACACACACATGAACACACATGTTAATACACACATATACATGAACACAAACTCACACATACATTCACACACTACCGTTTACAGACACGTGGACCTACGTGAGAGGAAGATGTCTAGGGCAGTGGCATAGGACCTCCAGCTGTCCGGATCGTCCCGATTGTACACAATCTCCAGAGCCTCCCCCCGAGGGCGGATCATCATCCCTGGGGGGGAGAGGAGTTGGGGGGGGGGGTGTGAGTGAATACCTGGGGTGGTCAGGGGGTCCTGGTACGTGTTTGTGTCTGTGTGTGTGTGTCTGTGTGTGTGTCTGTGTGTGTGTGTGTGTGTGTACCTGGGGTGGTCAGGCGGTCCTGGTACGTGTGTGTCTGTGTGTGTGTGTCTGTGTGTGTCTGTGTGTGTCTGTGTGTGTGTGTACCTGGGGTGGTCAGGCGGTTCTGGTACGTCTGTGTGTCTGTGTGTGTGTCTGTGTGTCTGTGTGTCTGTGTGTGTGTGTACCTGGGGTGGTCAGGCGGTTCTGGTACGTGTGTGTGTCTGTGTGTGTGTCTGTGTGTGTGTCTGTGTGTGTGTCTGTGTGTCTGTGTGTCTGTGTGTCTGTGTGTGTACCTGGAGTGGTCAGGCGGTCCTGGTACGTTGGCTGGTAGTCGTCCAGGCTGAGCAACATGACGTACATGGTCAGAACAAACATTCCCGCCAGGAAGATATAGAACACCAGGTAGAACAGCAGGATCAGACCTGGGACACAAACACATACACACACATACACACACAGATACACACACACAGATATATTGTTAGACAAGAACAATTAAATTCAAACCCACAATCTCTAGAGCTGCAGTCTACTACTGAGTTCTTCCTCTCTCCTTTAGTTCATCCTCCTTCTCTTCTCTCTTCTCTTCTAGGGTATCTCCTGTGGTATGTCCTGTGGTATGTCCTGTGGTATCTCCTGTGGTATGTCCTGTGGTATGTCCTGTGGTATCTCTTGTGGTATCTCTTGTGGTATTTCCTGTGGTATGTGTGTGTGTGTGTCCTCTCATCTTCCAACACGTACTGCTTGTTCTTTACTAGTGCTCACTAACCCTAACTAAAAGGAGGGATGCTTGACCCCTGACCTGAAGGACTGGTGCCTCCTCTCCTCCTACCCCCCTCTGTAACCTACATAGCTGTTGAATGGTGACAGTGGGGGAGGGGAGGATAATCCTCTCGCCTCTGTCCCCTGTCATGCACACACACACGCATGCCAACATGCACAGGCGCACGCACAAACAAATGCACTCACCCACACATATGCATACACCCACGCATGCACGCGCGCACACACACACACTCTCATCAGCATTGAGAAGCTAGCAAAGGTACTAGAAACCACAGTACACAGTGTACAGATACACACACACACTACAGATACACATTACTGCTTCAGTCTGGAGAGGCATTACATAATAAGTCTCCTTTGACTGCATCTCTCGTCCTCTCTCTTCCTTTACTTGCTCTCTCTCTCATCCATCCATCCATCATTCCATCTCTTTTACACATTTTCTTTTTCTCCCCTCTCCCTTCTGCTCTGTTCTCTGTTCCCCAGGATATGTGTATCAGGTGTGTGTGTTTGTGTTTGTGTGTGTGTATGAGCTGTGTGTGTTTGTGTTTGTGTGTGTGTATGAGCTGTGTGTGTTTGTGTTTGTGTGTGTGTATGAGCTGTGTGTGTTTGTGTTTGTGTGTGTGTATGAGCTGTGTGTGTTTTTGTTTGTGTGTGTGTATGAGCTGTGTGTGTTTGTGTTTGTGTGTGTGTATGAGCTGTGTGTGTTTGTGTTTGTGTGTGTGTATGAGCTGTGTGTGTTTGTGTTTGTGTGTGTGTATGAGCTGTGTGTGTTTGTGTTTGTGTGTGTGTATGAGCTGTGTGTGTTTGTGTTTGTGTGTGTGTATCAGGTGTGTGTGCATGTGTATCAAGGCCGTAATCATAATACATATTGGGGGGGACACATCACCCCCAATATTCAAATCTGGTCAAAATGTCCCCCCCAATATTTTGATATAAAAACATAAAAGTGCTACGCTACGACAGGCAACCACGCACGCTGTCCGAAATTACCATTTAAAAAAATATTCGTCCCCCCCCCATGTTGATTCCATGGCTACGGCCTTGATGTGTATACAGCATGTCTCTATTTTATTAGTTCAGTCTTGAGGGAATCACTCTCCTCCTCCCCTCCCCTCCTCCTCTCCTCTCTTCTCCTGCTCTCTTCTCCTCTCCTCTCCTACCCCTCTTCTCCTCCACCTATCCATCCCTCCCCCTCCCCTCCCACCAGTCCTCCATCCCTCTCCCACCATTCCCCTCTCTCCATCCATCCCTCTCCCTCCATTTCTCCATCTCTCCATATCTTGTGTCCTGGACAAAGCAATGGATTACAGCATACTCTGCATTTGTGAGTATTTGCATTAGTGTGTGTGATTGTGTGTGTGTGTGATTGTGTGAGTGTGTGTGTCTGTGTCTGTGTAGCAGACACTGGGTAGACAGATTACACAGACCAATCAAACTCTCCTCTCAAACCTAATCCAGATTACCTCCTGTCACCAGATCCCGCTCCCTCGCTCTCTCCCCCTCCTTCCTTCCTTCCCTCCTTCTCTCCCACTTTCCCACTCCCTCCTTCTGTTTCCATCCCACTCTCCCTCCCTCTCTTCCTTCCATCTTCCCTCCCTCTCCATCCCCCTTCTCTCTCTCTTTCTATCTCTCTCTGTCGCTCTCTGTCTCTTTCCCTCTCTCTCCCTCCCTCTTCTTCTCTCTGCATACCTCTCTTTCTCTGTCCATCTCCCTCCCTCTCTCTCTCTCCCTCCCTCTACCCATTAGAGGTTCTGGTCTCCTACTATAGTACAGATAGGCTTAGTTTAGGGTTAGGAGTCTCTAGTTGAACATACTTGCTATTTATTGTTTGTGTGTGCATGAGAGTGTGTGAGAGTGTGTGCTCTCTCTCTCTCTCACACACACACACACACAGTCTGTCACGCACGTGTACAGGAGTCTAGGGTTAGGCTAGTGCAGATGTTGATGTAGCACATGCGTAGTTAAAACCAGACATGACGGTGACCTTCATGGAGCTACAGTATTTACACACTCTCTCTCTCTCCCTTTATCTACCTTTCTTTCTCTCGTGCACACACACACTCTCTCTCTCACACGCACACACTCTCTCTCTCTTGCACACACACACACTCTCCTACACACGCACACACACTCTTGCACACACACAGCGACCTTCACAATGGGACGACTTGACGACATGACAGATCTTATTTAGCAGGTAGTGGTTAGGAGAGGATGGGAGAGGAAGGGGTGGAGAGATGGAGGAGAGTGGAGAGGATGGGAGAGGGCTAGTATAGGTTATTATGTGTATTAGAAGTTTAGTATACTGTATTGAATATTGTATATTATTTGTATATTAGGTTTAGCCTACTATATTTTACCTTATCATAGCTGTTATATGTTCTGTGTAATTATATGTTATGTTCTGCCAGGTTGCTCTGCGTTGTCCTGTCCTAAGAATTTCAGTGCCCAGTCTGACCCGGTGTTGTTCTGTGCATCTGACAATAAAAGACTTGAACTTGAAGGAAGGGGTGGAGAGATGGAGGAGAAAGTGGAGAGGAGAGGATGGGACGGGACGGGTAAAGGACGAATGGTTCTGTAAAGAAAGAGAGAGGAGAAGGACAGAGTAGGAAGAGGAGGTCGGTTGATGGAGACGCGCGCATCAAAGATGACCGGACCCACTCACCCCAGCTGCTCGCGGTCCGACCCAGGAATTCGTGCGTTCGCGGGTTCCAGAAGAACTCCTTCCACTCCCCGGAACCTTTCCGTTCATCCTCTTTAGCCATGCTGCTGCTAGCGGTCCGTGCGGCTGTAATCCGTACCCAGATGAATGAAGCGGAGTATCCGACTCGCGCTGTTTGACGTTGAGTCTGTCAACTGACGGAGGACGAACGACCGGATGAGAGCTCGAGTTTTAAAACAATATCCAGTCACATCAGGCGGGATGATATCAATAGTTAGACCGGGGGTATTACCGACAATCATTTAATTTTATGAACGATTAGAATATCGGCGCTCAATCTGCGTTATAGTTCTGATGCGCAGCAGCTAATACATGAAACCCGTTGACACTGCGGTAAAACGGGCTCGAGCGCCCCCTCCCCCAGCGTGCATAGATACATGACTACGTCATAATCTTCGCCGTGCCTGGGCCTATGAGAGAACATCATACCCCTTTGACCCGCCTGGGTGTGTGTGTATATTTATGTGGGTGTACATATATATGTATGTATGTTTGTGTGCATGACCTACATATAGATATCATACATGCATGGGAGCCATGCCATCACTTCTGTAGGCTTACTTTATACTATAGGCTATATGTATATCCATATTTGTGCACATTGTCCCCATACAATTATACACAACTGTACATCTACATTATCATACACAACAATCAATGGCGATTTTTTAAGCCTGCAAGGAAAGCTCAACTTCCCCTAAAATGTCAACAAATTAAAGGTCAAATATTTTCTATTGTGTTCACATTTTAAATGCGTTATAGCACGTTCATCTCGAAGACGAGTTCATTCAGAATATGCTACATAGTGGCAGGTGGACTGACTTGATTTCATTCTCATACTTTCCCTTAACGTCACAGTGCATTTACCTGTTGAAGCCCAGCTTCCACTGACTTCAATGGGGCTGCTTTGAACAGTTTTTTTCAGTGCTTCGAAACTATACGGTCATTGGATAAATGCTGCTATAAATTATGTCCCACGCAGGGACGCTCAGCGTCACTGGGGGTGAATGGAGGAGTGGGCTGGCCTGGACGCTGGGCTTCTGCGTGATCATTGGAGGGTCTGTCGAAAGACTACATCTCCTTTGGATTGACAGTGATTTTGTACTATAAAAAGTCGCCGAAGCTATTCGAGCTCATTCCCTTCGTGGATTTTGCAAGTGTAGTCAAAAGACAAACTGCTGCAACCTATTTCTTGGTATTCCCTTACAAAAAAGAAGTAAATTAAAGTATACTATAAGTATACTAAGATATGGATAGTACACTTTTTGTTCACTTTTGATATACTTTTAAGAAGTATGCTTAGAAAATAGTTCACTTTTGATATACTTTTAAGTATGCTTTGAAAATAGTTCACTTTTGATTTACTTTTAAGGAGTATACTTAGAAAATAGTTCACTTTTGATATACTTTTAAGTTTGCTTCGAAAATAGTTGAAAAGGTTACATTTTCTTTGATCCATCTCATTCTAATTATTCATGTCTATGAAAATCTATTACACATTGCACATTGAATCTTTTTTTGGTACTGAAGCTGTAACCTTAATTACTGCCAAAACATTCTGAAGCCCTATACTCTTATACTAATAATTATCAATTGGAGTATTAATGGAAAAAACGGAAAAGCTACTTGAGAATTTGAAGGTTATACTGTCAAACTGACTGAAGAACGAAATAACGACGTGAAAAAATGAAGATAGTGTGTCTCATTGGCTAGTCAATTCCAATGGCGGTAAATAGTGTTAAAATGTGCTGATAAGTTTGCCGTTTGTTCGAAATACATGTAACTTCATGAATTTCGTTTTTTAAATGTGTCTGCTTAGAATGTAGTGTTTTGTTGCTTGGTAAGGGTATTTCTTGGCTAAATTTTCATCATACATTTCATACAGTTAGGCTATATATTCCTTGTTTCAGTTTAACCTAATTCCCACATTTCTTTCGAGTTTGATAATGTTTCATTAGATCGTTCCTTCATTCATTCGTTCATTCATTCATACAGCAGGTTAGGCTAGTGTCGTAGGGGTGAACTAGCCAGTGAACTAGCTAAATAAATGGAAGATGGGAGTCAGATGAGGGAGTCGGGCTAGTAATCAGAAGGTTGCCGGATCGATTCCCCACCGTGCCAAATGATGTTTTGTCCTTGGGCAAGGCACTTCACCCTACTTGCCTCGGGGGGAACGTCCCTGTACTTACTGTAAGTCGCTCTGGATAAGAGCGTCTGCTAAATGACTACATGTAAATGTAAGATGTATATGATGTATAGGCCGAAAATGAGCTTCCCCTATTTGAAAGACCAGCAGCCGCCACTGACGAATATATATATACACTAAAAGTGCAATTTACTGTGCAATATTTATATTTGTTTTTTAAAATTTGGTCTCCATGTGCAACTGGTGGTTTTAATATCTTTTTAATATCTTTTTAAAAGTACCTTCTGCCCCAATGACCTCAGATCACGAGTGGGGATATGAAGTATCAAGTCTGAGATGTGGGGAGGAACTTGACCATGCAGGGCTCTAAATGTAAGGACCAGTATTTTATATTAAATTCTATACTGGACTGGTAACAGTATAGTAACCTGTTTTAGCAGTACATCTGCTAAAACAGGTGTGATATGTGCTCTTTTGTTAATGTGCGTTAAAAGCCTTGCAGCCAAGCTCCTTCTTACTCAAACAGGTAAAAAGACTGTAACAGTAATCTAAACGAGAGGAAATAAAAGCTTGAATAATCATCTCCAATTCACCCTTTGACACTAGTGTTCTTAATTTGGAAATATTCCTCAGTTGGAAGAAACTGTTTCTAACTAAGGGACTAAGTGTTACTGTAGGGGGTCAGATGGCTGAGCGGTTAGGGAGTCGGGCTATTAATCAGAAAGTTGCCAGTTTGTGTAAACCTACATGGCGACTAAACCAAATTCTGATTCTGATAATAAAGAGGAAACATTTGTGTTAACAATTCAGAGAATTCAGAATTTATTTTAATCAGGGTCATTCCAATGAAATAATCTTATATATGCTTTTAACGTTTCACATTATAAGTAGCCTATGCGCACGCTAAAAACGCAGTTGAAGGAAGCAGGACTTTTGAGAAGAAAAAACTAATAGTCCACTACAGAAGAACGAAATGCCACAATGACAGAGTAACGTGGACCAGGATAGTTGTTTGGCTTTCGATTTTTACATTTAATACGAAATACTTTTGCCTAAGTAGCCTACTATTTTCTACATTCTTCCATAGCCAAACAAATGTTCTGGTGCACGTAACTCTGTCAGGCTATTGCATTTTGTACTTCTGTCGATCAATTTCATATTTCTTGTTAGTTAGCCTACTGCATCCAATCAGCGCTAAAGTGTAGTACCCACCCTTTCCGTTCAGAGTTAATGTAATGTGTTTTTGAGTTAATGCAATGTCGTTTTCCATTTGGGGGAGTGTGTTTTTGTATTGGGGGAGGTGAACAAGTCATCCGATTTGGGACTCGTTGACTCGGGGGGTTTTCATTTGGGGGATGTCCTCATATTAGGGGGGGTGTTTTGCACTTCAGGACCACCGTAGGTAGGGGCCATTTAACTGTACAACTTGAGACAGAAAACTTATCTCCGTATTCCTGCGCCTCGTCCATTAATTGTACAAGTTATCCCTTACTTCTCAGCGTGAGAAAAGTGTTGAGTGAGAGCGTGAGAAATGGTTGAAATGCGTGAGTCTCACGCAGGGTCGGATTGGGACTGAAAAACAGCCCGGGACTTTGAAACACAGACCGGCCCGCCCCCCTCCCCCCCTCCCCCCCCCCCCCCTCCACTGTCTCCCTCACTTTCTTTTTCCATACTTGTCTCTGTTTCTGCATCTGCTATTTGATGTTGCAAAAGAATAATAATCAGTTAACTATATTCAATAATGACAATCAATTCAACAAACTGATTTCCATTTAATAACCCTGTTAACAGACTGACTCTTGTGTACAGTTGCAGTGCTGCACCTGTCATAGTCTCTCCACTGGACCCTGTCACCACAGCAGCCTCCATCTCTTTCCCTGTGTCACCTGTGCCTGCTTTAATACACAGAACAAAAAATCGAGACAAATGCATTTGAGCCACATTGCACATTTATTATTTAAAGCCAAAAAACATGTTGTGCATATTTAACCCTAACCCTTTTCTCTTGGCCATTTCTTTTACTTCATTTAAAATGTATAGCCTATATATTGGCTAACAGTAATACCAAATGTATAATGTTTTTAGAAAAATTAAAACAATATGGTTTGGAATGATATTAGAATTTTCTCAAGATACAGCAGCTTCCAGCTTCTTGCACCTGGCGCCTCTGTTACAGCCGCATTTTCGGGCTGCAAACTCTCTCCGTCTTTTGACGGCGTGAACATGTATTCTATACTATACATTGTGCGGCATTTGCTTGCGGTGCCCGTTGTTTTTCTCCTTTACTTTTCCTTTCCATTTCTTTGCTAAAGAAACAACGATGTTAGCTAAAATAGCTCCTACGAATTGGCTGTACTCGGAAAACGATTGATTTTTGACCAATCGTGATCTGTAAAATGGACGGACAAGTGCACCGTTCAAGTTTACACGGGGGAAATGCCCACCCACACCCTTTGGATTTTGGAATGCTCCAGTTAAACAGTTGAATGGTATTAAGGCCGTCCTCAAAGTGAGCGTAAACTATTCGGATTTCTTTTCTTGAATAGTGCCGTGGCCGTAGCAGCCATTTGTTTGAGCGGCCGTTCGGGAAATCTCCCGAGTCTCCCGATGGCCAGTCCGACCCTGGTCTCACGGCGAACGCGTGAGTCTTGAGAGCCCTGCACATATGTCTATGGCCCTGCAGACAGGGACCACAGGTATGCTGGTCTTCTGATTGGCTGCAACATTTGACTCCCGGAGGCGTGTCCATGGAGCATGCGTGCTGGACAGCGTGTAGAGCGTGTGAGAGTAAAGAAAGTTTTCCTCGATCTTGTTGCTCTCCGCTGTAACTCTTCTTAGCACAGGGACCCACCGCACGCCGACACATAATACAGCCGCTTCTACTCCAACCAGAGAAAGGGTCAGGGTAAGGGAACGTACTTCTGTAAAACTCAGAGACATTCGGAGATTGCAGCAGCGCATCACACACGGACATCGAAGGAGAGACTCAGAGAGACAAAGGAGAGACAGAAAGACAGAGAGGGTGCGCGTGTTTGTGTCGGTGGGGATGAAGATCCAGTTCGCGCCGCTCAACGTTCCATTCCAGCGGCGCCTGCAAACGGCGGCGGTGTTACAGTGGCTGTTCTCCTTTCTCGCACTTGGTGAGTCCAGCCAAAGATTGTGTGTGTGTTCATCTGTTTGACGCTGTGGGATCGTCTGACGTGTGAGTGTGTATTGAGTAGAAAAAGAGGGAAAGAGAGTAATATAGGCCTAGTTTATTAAGAGGGAAAGAGAGGGATATAGATTATTCTGCAATATCTTCTCTGCTTTACAGGGTTTCTAGCCAAACCCTCCTGTAGGAAGTGTGCTCACTGAGAAGGTGAGAGGAGAGAGTTACAGGTCATGGAAGGTGTGTGAGGCAGGAGAGGCAGGTCAGTCTGAGGCAGAAGTCAGTCTGAGGGAGAAGTCAGTCTGAGGCAGACAGCAGTCGGAAGCAGAGCGCAGGCTGAGGCACAGGGCAGTCTGAGGCAGAGTGCAGTCTGAGGCAGAGTGCAGTCTGAGGGAGAGGTCAGTCTGAGGCAGAGGTCAGTCTGAGGCAGAGGGCAGTCTGATGTTGTGAAACAGTGCATGAGCCCAGAGGAGCTGTGAGGAAACAGAAATGTGTACAGAGTCATCGAAGTACAGGGTTACTGATGAACACACACAAACACACACCTCACACATGTACACACACACGAGGTGTGTGTGTCTCTAATGTTGTAATTGGTCCCCAGCCCAGGTGTGTCTGGCTGTGTTTGTGCTGCTGGTGGTCAGTGATTGGTGGCTGGTGGCGGTGCTGTATGCTGGTTGGCTGTGGTTGGATCGGGACACGCCCAGCTGCGGGGGTCGGAGGTCAGAGTGGATGAGGAACTGGAGCGTCTGGAAGCATTTCAGAAACTACTTCCCTATCTCTGTAAGTCTGACCAATCACAGCCCTCCTCAGCTCTGCTCCAATAATAACCTTCCATATTCACCCCTGCTCCAATTACAGCATCCCATGTTCAGCACTGCTCCAACCACAGCCTCCTAGTTTCACCCATGCTCCAATTACAACCCTACAGCTATGGTCCCATCAGAGCGGTCCATACTTAGCTGTAGTCCAATCAGAGCGCCACTTACTAAGCTGGAGTCCAATCAGAGCGCCACGTACTTGGCTATGGTCCAATCAGAGCGCCACGTACTTAGCTATGGTCCAATCAGAACACTACGTACTTAACTATGGTCCAATCAGTGGTGTGTTTCTCCAGCTGGTGAAGACGGTGGACCTGGACCCGTCGTATAACTTCCTGTTTGGGTTCCACCCCCATGGCGTCCTGGTGGCCGGTGCCTTCGGGAACTTCTGCACAGAAGCTTCCGGGTTCTCCTCGCTGTTCCCCGGGCTACGCCCACACCTGCTCATGCTGCCCTTCTGGTTCAGGGTCCCTTTCTTCAGGGACTACATCATGGGTGGAGGTGAGGGCGGAGGGGGGCTGATGATCTGTATGCTGTGGTGAATGTCTTGTTTGTTCACTCCAGTTGAGTAAGAGATGTTTGTCAAAGACTGCTGTGTGGAAATGACTGATACATTGAACACAGTCCAAGTAGGTCAAACTTTCACACACACACACATACAGACATGTCCACATGTATACTGACATAGCAACTCAACGACTGAACAGAACTGAGTTCACAAGAGTTCTCTGTCAATTGCCACATTTATCTGTTTCTGTGTGTGTGCGCAGGGCTGGTGTCCAGTGAGAAGGCCAGTGCGTCCTACCTGCTGTCCAGGCCAGGAGGGGGCAGTGTGGCGGTGCTGGCTGTAGGGGGCGCTCCAGAGTCCCTGGAGGCTCGGCCAGGAGCCCTTAGGCTGCAGATATGCAACCGCAAGGGCTTCATCAAGCTGGCCCTAAAGCATGGGTAACACACACACCATACACAGTGGTTAGTTATTTAGGGGTCAGGGTTTAGGGTTAGTTTCTGATAGTGTGTGGGCGTCCTCAGGGCCCAGCTGGTCCCTGTGTTCTCCTTCGGTGAGAACGAGCTGTTTGACCAGATGCCCAACCCAGCTGGCTCCCCACTGAGACACCTGCAGGAGTGGCTGCAGGGCATCATGGGAGTAGCTCTGCCGCTGTTCCACGCCCGTGGAGTGTTCCAGTACAACTACGGGCTCATGCCCTACAGACAGCCCATACACACCGTGGGTACGACACAGACACTCACAGACACACTCCTGACCAACAGACAGCCCATACACGCTTGATGTCTCACACACACACTTGCACCAGTACATGTGTTAGTGGCCCCTCTTCCACCAGTACATGTGTTAGTGGCCCCTCTTCCACCAGTACATGTGTTAGTGGCCCCTCTTCCACCAGTACATGTGTTAGTGGCCCCTCTTCCACCAGTACATGTGTTAGTGGCCCCTCTTCCACCAGTACATGTGTTAGTGGCACCTCTTCCACCAGTACATGTGTTAGTGGCCCCTCTTCCACCAGTACATGTGTTAGTGGCCCCTCTTCCACCAGTACATGTGTTAGTGGCCCCTCTTCCACCAGTACATGTGTTAGTGGCCCCTCTTCCACCAGTACATGTGTTAGTGGCACCTCTTCCACCAGTACATGTGTTAGTGGCCCCTCTTCCACCAGTACATGTGTTAGTGGCCCCTCTTCCACCAGTACATGTGTTAGTGGCCCCTCTTCCACCAGTACATGTGTTAGTGGCCCCTCTTCCACCAGTACATGTTTTAGTGGCACCTCTTCCACCAGTACATGTGTTAGTGGCCCCTCTTCCACACATGCATGTGCATGTATAGTGTGTGACTGAGGGTGTGTGACTATGTGTGTGTGACTGAGGGTGTGTGTGTGTGTGATTGAGGGTGTGTGTGTGTGTGTGTGTGTATAGTGTGTGACTCAGGGTGTGTGAGTGTGTGACTGAGGGTGTGTGTGTGTGTGTATAGTGTGTGACTGAGGGTGTGTGACTGTGTGTGTGACTGAGGGTGTGTGTGTGTGTGTGACTGAGGGTGTGTGTGTGTGTGTGTGTGTGTGTGTATAGTGTGTGACTGAGGGTGTGTGAGTGTGTGACTGAGGGTGTGTGTGTGTGTGTGTATAGTGTGTGACTGAGGGTGTGTGTGTATAGTATGTGACTGAGGGTGTGTGTGTGTAACTGATGGTGAGTGTGTGTATAGTGTGTGACTGATGGTATGTGTGTTTTGTGTTAGTGGGCGCCCCCATCCGGGTGGAGCAGACAGCAAGTCCCAGCTGTGAGGACATTGAGCGTCTCCACTCCAGATACCTGCAGGAGCTCAGCCAGCTGTTTGAGGAGCACAAGACTCACTACGGCATCCCTGCTGACCAGCACCTGCTGTTCATCTAGACACACACACTCACACACACCTGCTGTTCATCTAGACTCACACACACCTGCTGTTCATCTAGACTCACACACACCTGCTGTTCATCTAGACACTCACACACACACCTGCTGTTCATCTAGACACTCACACACACCTGCTGTTCATCTAGACACTCACACACACCTGCTGTTCATCTAGACTCACACACACCTGCTGCTCATCTAGACTCACACACACCTGCTGCTCATCTAGACTCACACACACCTGCTGTTCATCTAGACTCACACACACACACACACCTGCTGTTCATCTAGACTCACACACACCTGCTGTTCATCTAGACTCACACACACACCTGCTGTTCATCTAGACTCACACACACACACACACCTGCTGTTCATCTAGACTCTCACACACACACACCTGCTGTTCATCTAGACTGACACACACACACCTGCTGTTCATCTAGACTCACACACTCACACACACCTGCTGTTCATCTAGACTCACACACACACCTGCTGTTCATCTAGACTCACACACTCACACACACCTGCTGTTCATCTAGACTCACTCATTCATTTAGTCACACACAAACCTGCTCACACACTTGTGTATGGTACTGTTCTTCAGGATAATGGAAGGATCAGGAGGTGAGAGGTGAAGGATAGGAGGTTGGGGTGAGAGGTCAGCTTGACCCCTGACCCTGCCACAAGAATAGAGACTGATGCAAGAACTGCGGGAAGTTCTGCAACACTGCAAACACCCATCTGTCGTCCTCCCTGTCTCTCTCTCCCTCTCACTCTCTATTCTTCTCTGAACAGGGGTAGGGTTATTTGCTAAAGTGAATCTTTGCCTCAGAAATTATAATTAAACAAATGAAGACTAGTGTGTGTGTGTTGTATACTGTGTATCATGTGTGTGTGCTGTATACTGTGTATTGGTGAAGTTACTGCATGTTGAAGGCTTAATATAGAGTATATAGTAGATTCTATTTTCCTTTATGTGTATCATTTATGTAATGATGTACAGGGGTGATTTGAACCTCTGGGTCTGCAGTTTAACATTGAAGTACCTATAGCAGTCAATAGACTTACAGTGCGTTTTGTAGTATTGTATATTAGTAGAGTATATAGTGTATTCTAGTTGAGTATGTAGAGTAGTTGAGGAATATGAGGGTAATGGTGTGTGTAAGGGTGTAGTTTGGGTGGCCACCGGTGGAGGGCATCGTTGCTTCAAAACAAAACAGGGGCGGAACTTCCGGATTTAGAAAAGTTTTAAACAGTTCTGAGAAAATAAACATGTAAATAACGGGCTGAGCCGTGCGGAGAGTGGGAGGGAGAAGTGACAGCGCGCACGGACGGACCAACGTAGAGACGGAACGGTGGACGATGTTCACAGTTTAACGGTGGTAACAACGGTACAAACAGCGGTCCCGGACTGGCGAGACTGCTGCTAAGAGATCCGCCCAGCGCGCGAAACGTGGTATGCCTCGAACAGATACCCTGCCGTAGGCGCACGTCCCATCTCCAAAAAGGACTTTCACAACAACAGCGCACGTAAACGGATGTTTCAGATGTTTTAAGTTCGATTAGCAAAAACTCTCCCGTTCGGTGAGCAGATGGTTATTAAGGTTAACCCCGTCATAGTTTAACCGTTTAAAAAGTTTTGGCACCTCAGTATTCTGGGTTGGCGCAGAGACGGCTGCAGCGGGCTCGATCACCGATGACGCGACAGGAGAGCGCATAGAGACTTCGTTGTGTGCTGTGTGTGTGACGTCACCCAGAGAGAAATTAATTTGAAACTCCGAAAAGTGTGATTAAAAATCTTGTATTAGCTGAGCACGCAGACGCCCGCCTTACTGGAGGGACACGTGCTACTCTGCATGACGCAAAGCTTTAGTCTGCTCTCCATGAACGGTTATTACGCTGTGTGTGCGTGTAAGAGAGAGAGAGAGATAAGGTGAGAGAAACAGTTAATTGAACAAGCTATAGAAATGTATCCTTCCTTTCTGACTGTATGTGTGAGAGAGAGTGTGTGAGGGAGAGTGTGTTTGTGTGAGAACATTAAAGAGAGAAACATTAGTGCACTAGAGCAGTCTGGTAGACGAGCAGTCTGGTAGACGAGCAGTCTGGTAGACGAGCAGTCTGGTAGACGAGCAGTCTGGTAGACGAGCAGTCTGGTAGACGAGCAGTCTGGTAGACGAGCAGTCTGGTAGACGAGCAGTCTGGTAGACGAGCAGTCTGGTAGACGAGCAGTCTGGTAGACGAGCAGTCTGGTAGCAGACAGATGTGTGTGAACCTGGGTTGCAGAACCAGTATTACTCACACACAGACTCAACGTGCACTCACACACACTCACCAGGTTGAGCAATAGTTGTTACTGTACCACTCCCTCTGTACAAGCTGCATCTGCTGAGGAGAGGGAGGGAGAGAGGGAGTGTTTGAGTTTGGTTGTGTTGGTGTGTGTGAGAGCTTGGTTGTGTTGGTATGTGAGTTTGGTTGTGTTGGTGTATGTGAGAGATTGGTTGTGTTGGTCTGTGTGTGAGTTTGGTTAAGGTTAGGGGTTAGTGTGTGTGTGTGTGTGAAGATGAGTGTGGGGAAGAAGAGGAGTGGTTTCCAGATCACCAGCGTAACGTTAGATTACCCTGGAGAGGCCACGCCCCCTGCCCAACCAGCCAGCCAATCTGCTCCAGTGGACTCCTCCCCATCCCAGCAGGGCAGCTTCTCCCAGCCATCCACGCCCCTCTCACCAAGAAAATACAACTCCCAGGATGCACCAGTGCAGGGGGCGGGCTCTCCCCACAGCTCCAGGTTCCGAGTGGTGAGATTGGCCCAGGGGCGGGACGAGCCGTATCGCCGGGGAAGATGGACCTGCACAGACTTCCTGGAAAGGGAGGAAGGAGCGGGGCTTAGGCGGGTGATGGACAGCTTGAGACAGGCCCACTCTCTAGAGTCCCTGGAGACAATTGGTCTAGGGGGGGTGGGGGGCGGGGCCTTGCAGACTCACGTGCGCGCTCTTAGGGCGGGGAATCTCGTGCACTCTCAGGGCACCTCCCACCTTCTGGCCCAGCCATTGGCAGGCCAGGGGGAGGGGTTAGTGGGAGTGAGGCCCCTCCTCCTCCACAGTGGGCCCCCCTCCCCTACCCGCCATGCCCCCCCGCCCAGCCCCCGCCTCCGCTACCTGCCCCCCCCTCTACGCCTGGAGGTGGACGCTGCCGGGAGGGTGAGGCACACACACAATTACACACACACTCACACAAACTCACACACACACACTTACTCACACACACACACACTTGCTCACACTGACTGACAGGCGGACATACAGTATATACACTCACTTACTGACACGCTGCTCTGTAACCTCAATAACTTGATACCTCAGGAGCGTCCATCTCTCTATTCCTCTCTTCTATTCTCCATCCCTCTCTCTGTTCCTCTCTTCTATTCTCCATCCCTCTCTCTGTTCCTCTCCTATTCTCCATCTCTCTATTCCTCTCTTCTATTCTCCATCCCTCTCTCTGTTCCTCTCTTCTATCCCTCTATCTGTCTCCATACCGCCTCCCCTCCTCCCTCTATCTCTCCCATATTTCCTGCCTCCCTTTATTCCTCTCTCTCTATTCCTCTCTTCTTCTCTCCCTCCAGTCTTTATTGAGGGGGTCCCTCTCCCAGCCCAGCTCTCCTGGAGCCAGAGATGGAGTGTTCCAGTCCAGCCTGACTCCCACCTCTACGCCCTCAGCCTTCAGCCTGGCCCAGTCCATCTTCTCCCCAGGGGGGCCCTTCCACTTGGCAGGGGACGACAGGTGAGACCCGGGGGCGGGGGGGGTTCTGGTGTGAGTGTGAGTGGTTCTGGTTTCTGTATGGAGTGTGTTTCTGGTTTCTGTATGGAGTGTGTTTCTGGTTTCTTAAGGAGTGTGTTTCTGGTTTTTACATGAAGTTTGTTTTTGGTTTCTACATGGAGTGTGTTTCTAGTGTTCTATATGAGTGTGTTTCTGGTTTCTGTATGGAGTGTGTTTCTGGTTTCTGTATGGAGTGTGTTTCTGTTTTCTACATGGTGTGTTTCTGGTTTCTGTATGGAGTGTGTTTCTGTTTTCTACATGGTGTGTTTCTGGTTTCTACATGGAGTGTGTTTCTGTTTTTTACATGGACTGTGTTTCTGGTTTTTATCTGGAGTGTGTTTCTAGTTTCAATATGGAGTGTGTTTCTGGTTTCTACATGGAGTGTGTTTCTGGTTTCTACATGGATTGTGTTTCTGGTTTTTACATGGAGTGTGTTTCTGGTTTCTATATTAGGTTTCTAGCAACTAAGTGGCAAATATCCCACAGAGTCAGAGACACTAACCCTAACCTTGGCGGAGGCCCTTTACAGAGGGTTGCATGTAGTCCTTTATGATGGGTTGAACAACCCCAGTTACTCTGCTGTAAAGCTATCCCCCATTTTGGCTCAACAATCTTAGTTTCTCGACTGTAAAGCTGTCCTCCATTGTGACTCATCAATCTCAGTTTCTCTACTGTAAAGCTGTCCTCCATGTTGGTTCAACAGTTACTCAACCCCAGTTCACAATAGAGCCAACCAACTTTACTTCACAGGGCAATGAGCACAGTCACAGATATGGCCTAAATACCACAACAATACCACATTCACACACACACTCACTCAAACACACTCTCTCTCACACACACACACAAACACTCTCCATGTTTATAGCAGTAGGGTACTGTGAGGTCACCTGAAAGGCAGAGCAACATGGACACTAATAACTGTGTTAGTGAGTGTGTGTGTTTTATTGTGTGTGTATGTGAGTCTGTGTGTGTTTGTGTATGAGTCTGTGTGAGTGTGAGTGAGTCTGCGTGTGTATGGGGGGTTTATTTTATTGCTCTGGATAAAGAGCTGGGAGAGAAAGGGAATAGAGCCTCTATTCATGAGAAACGGTGGGAGTAGGAGAGAGGTGTGTGTGAGAGTGTGTGTGTGTGTATGAGAGTGTGTTTGTGTAAGTGTGTGTGTGTGTATGAGAGTGTGTTTGTGTAAGTGTGTGTTCTCAATATCTAAATGTCTAAGCTGAACAGGGAGTTCTTCAGGTGAACCGTCTCAGTTTAACAACACAACTCTATTTCCTCTCTCTTCTCCTCTGAAAGGTTTGTGTTGTAAATATCCTGTGTTTAAGGCTGCAACAAGTATGTGTGTGCATGTGTGTGTGTCTGTGTGTGCCTGTGTGTGTCTGTGTGTACACACGTGTGCTTGCGCATGTGTGTGTGACTGTGTGTGTAAGTGCAGGTATGTTTATTTGTCTGGTGTGTGTACGTCAGTGAGTGTGTGTGCGTGTTTGTGTACATGAATGATTGTGTGTGAGTGAATGTGTGTGTGTATCCAGAGGGGATATCTTATCCTCATGTACATGTTTCATATGATGCAGCAGCTTGATAGAAGGCATGGCATTCTCACACATACACACTTTCTCTCTTTCTTTCACTCACACACTATGTCACAAACACTATGTCATACACTCACACACTCTCACAAACACTCTGTCACAAACACACACTCTCCTACACTCACTCCCAGAAAGGGTGTGTCTGTAGGGAACTGATAAGCATATGCTGAGGCAGTGGGCGGGAGAGAATGCTGGAAGCCCTCCTATTGGCCGATACTGTGAGTGGGAGGAGGTTGGAATGAGAATGTCACAGTGAGCCAATCAGGAGGCAGGACAGTAGGGTGTGTGTGGGATGAGGTCTGACACACTCATCGTCGTGGTTACTCTGCTGGGTTGTTGTAGAAACTCTCACCTAAACTGGATGTTCTGCAGATGATCAAGACTGGCAGATAAGATGGGGACTGGATCAGACTTGTTCTGGGATTGACTGGCTGGGTCTGGGATAGAACCTGCTCTGGGATTGACTGGCTGGGTCTGGGATAGAACCTGCCCTGGGATTGACTGGCTGGGTCTGGGATAGAACCTGCTCTGGGATTGACTGGCTGGGTCTGGGATAGAACCTGCTCTGGGATTGACTGGCTGGGTCTGGGATAGGACCTGCCCTGGGATTGACTGGCTGGGTCTGGGATAGGACCTGCCCTGGGATTGACTGGCTGAGTCTGGGATAGAACCTGCTCTGGGATTGACTGGCTGGGTCTGGGATAGGACCTGCCCTGGGATTGACTGGCTGGGTCCGGGGTTTAGACTACCGAACACAGACAGAAAAAGGAAGATACCAGAGCTGACTCTCCATCACAGGAACAGAGACTGTGATTGGTCAGTCTGCCCATCAAAGGAACAGAGGCTGTGATTAGTCAGTCTGTTTGTCCATCACAGGAATCGAGACTGTGATTGGTCAGTCATGTTTGGCAGCGTGAAAAAAATGATCTCCGTGTTTGAGAATCGCCGCCACCCTCGTCCCAGTGACCTCTCTCCATCGCTCCTTCCCTCTCTTCCTCCTTCCTTCCCTTCATCTATCTCTCCATCCCTCCCTCCCTCTCTCTGTCCCTCTTCCCCCCTTTCCCTCCCTCCCCCTCTCCCCACCTGTCTCCCTCCTTCCCTTCTTCCCTCCCTACCCCCTCCCTCCATCTCTTCTCCCCTTCCTCTGGCAAAAATCAGACCCCCCCTTACCCCCCCACCCCTCTCCCGCCCCCTCCAGCTGCTTGTTAGACAGAAGGGTGGGGGGGGAGAGGCGGAGTTTTGTGTGGTTAGACGTTGTTGTGGGGTTAAAGGTCAGAGAAGGGTAAGAGACTCCTGGCCAAGCACTCGCTCACCAGGGTCAAAGAAGATAACCCCACCCCAACCATCCACCCTAACCCCACTTCAACCACCCACCCTACCCCTAACCCCACCTCAACCACCCACCCTACCCCTAACCCCACCCCAACCACCCACCCTACCCCTAACCCCACCTCAACCACCCACCCTACCTCTAACCCCACCTCAAACCCAGAAGGTTACCAAAGTTAAATCCCTTGCACCTCTCCCTCCGTGTTTGGTGCATGTGAAGACCACACCTCTGAAAGCCACGCCCCTTAAGACCATGCTCCCACAGGCCACACCCCCTGTGTGCCATTCTCTCCTGTCACTGCTGCTGCTCTGCCATAGGTAACCATGGAGACATGTAACCAGGAACTGTATTTTTTATGTAATGGGAGACATTCCTATACACACATATACCCCCAGACACACACACACCTACAGACACACACACATACACACACTTAGAGTTTAACTTTTCTCTCTGTTTCAGTGGTTCCAGTAGCAGCATGGTCGCCATCGACAACAAAATTGAGCAAGCCATGGTAGGTATCTTACCTGCTAGCTGTTACTTTACACTGTGTCTAGTAGCTGAGATGTTACTTTACACTGTGTCTGGTAACTGAGATGTTACTTTACACTGTGCCTGGTAGCTGAGATGTTACTCTACACTGTGTCTGGTAGCTGAGATGTTACTTTACACTGTGTCTGCTAGCTGAGATGTTACTTTACACTTTACCTGCTTGCTGAGATGTTACTCTCTCTCTTGGAAGTCGCTTTGGATAAAAGCGTCTGCTAAATGCATAAATGTAAATGTACTTTACAATGTGTATGGTAGATGAGATGTTACTTTACACTGTGTCTAGTAGCTGAGATGTTACTCTACACTGTGTCTGGTAGGTGAGATGTTACTTTACACTGTGTATGGTAGATGAGATGTTACTTTACGCTGTGTCTGGTAGCTGAGATGTTACCTTACAGTGTGCCTGGTAGCTGAGATGTTACTTTACACTGTGCCTGGAAACTTGGACGTTACTTTACACCGCCTGGTAGCTGAGATGTTACTTTACACTGTGTCTGGAAACTGGGATGTTACTTTACACTGCCTGGTATCTGAGATGTTACTTTACACTGTCTGCTAGCTGAGATGTGGTTACTTTTCACTGTGCTTACCGCTAACTATTTGTATGTTGCTTTAGATAAAAACATCTGCTAGATTAATTATCTGTAAGAGTGCTCTCTGTTGGTGGTAGAGAAACATAGTGGGAGGGGGATAAAAAGGAGGAAGAGAGAGAAAGAGAGAGACGATGGAAAGAGGAGGGAGAGAGAAGAAGAGAGAGAAAGAGAGAGGGAAGGAGGGAGGGACGAAGAGATAGGGAGGGTGACAGGTAAAGGGAGAGAGAGGGAAAGAGCAAGGTGAAGAACCATCTGATGATGATGGGTGTGTGTGGGTGTGTGTGGGTGTGTGTGCAGGACCTGGTGATGATGATGATGTGTGTGTGTGGGACCTGGTAATGATGATGATTGGTGTGTGTGTGTGTGTGTGCAGGACCTGGTGATGATGATGTGTGTGTGTGTGTGCAGGACCTGGTGAAGACTCACCTGATGCTGGCAGTGAGGGAGGAAGTGGAGCTGCTTAGAGGACAGATCTCCGAGCTGACCGAGAGGAACGCTCAGCTGGAGAGAGAGAACTACATCCTGAGAGCCCTGAGAGACCGAGATTAACACACACACCATACACACACACCATACACACACCATACACACACACACCATACATGCACACACCATACACACACATCATACACACACACACACTATACACACACCCCAAACACACACTTCATACACATACACATCATACACACCCACACAAACCATACGTACACCACACACATGCTACTAACACACCCAGAGGACTCAGCATCTCATGGACTGTTTCTCTGGTTCTCTGTAGCAATTCTGTAACCATACATGATGATGATGAAGAAGATTGTTAAAGTCTAATAAATTATAATATTTACTATGCAGATTATGTGTTCATGCTCACTGCACACATACACACTATCCACACATACACACACCTTACACGCACACACATGCACATGCACCTTACACACACACAGGCAGCTGGTTAGGGCTGGTAAGAGTATGATCTGGGCTGGAATGCTAAAACTAAGAGGATATCCACAAGGATAATCTCTCTCTCTTTTTCTCTCTTTTTCTCTTTTTCTCTCTTTCTCTCTCTCTCTCTCTCTCTCTCTCTCTCTCTCTCTCTCTCTCTCTCTCTCTCTCTCTCTCTCTCTCTCTCCAAGCAAGACTTCTTACCACATTAATGTAGCAGAATCGCATTATTGAGGATTTGTTTGAGAGTAAAAACTGGCAGAATCGAGCATTCAAATAATTCAACCAGGATGCGGTCAAATTATGCATTTAGCATGAAGTAGGGTGAGTTCAGGTAATGTGGGACATCAGGTAAAGTGGGACAGTTATGCATTTTGATGATTTAATATGTGCAAAACCGACATCCAATCACCAGAGCTTACATTCAGTCTTTCAGTCATTTAGCAGACGCTCTTATCCAAAGCGACTTACAGTAAGTACAGGGACATTTCCCCCGAGGTAAGTAGGGTGAAGTGCCTTGCCCAAGGACACAAAGTCATTTGGCCCAGCCAGAGCTGATCTTGACTTGCAAATACAACACTTCTAGTCACTATGCAGTGGTTTTTATTTGTCTGACATCATCAGAGTAGGCGTGACCTGGCGTGACAAGAGGTCTATACAGAAAAAATGCTCAAAAAGTTCAGCGGCATATGACATTCTCTTTCTCAATGATAAGGCTGGCAAAGGAATTTAAATTAAGTTACAATGCGTACTATTGCAGCATATTGATGGGGTTTAACCACTGATTGAAACACACACAAATATGTGTAAAATAATGCTTTGTTAGAAGAAAAAAAAACTTGTATGTGACTGTCCCACATTACCTGATCATGTCAGGTAATGTGGGACTGTATTTTTCAGGTAAAGTGGGACATCTAGTAATGCTGTGTTTATGCTATAAAAGTAATTTAATTTGACAGTTCTCAAATGTTTAATATCAATGCATCATACTGCACTAAGTTCCCAAATAACTAACAACTTACACTGTCATTGAACCAGCGCTTTCAGAATTTGTAAGCGTGGCCGCTAACGCTAGTCCAACAAAATGCTAACGCAGCGGGACTAAGTAGCTAGCACATAGACTGCAGATCACTAAGGTTTACATCAGTTACACTTTATGCCTATTGTATAAGTCAAACTCCTCAACTAAATGAATCTTGCCACACCCTTGCACCTAGCATTGTTGTATACAAACTAATCGGGTGTGTCTTGCCTTCGGCAAGGGCACAACTTTTGTTATCTCACATATATATGTTATCATTATATACATATATAAATGACTAAAAATGACTAAATGTAAATGTAATATATTTATTATTATTTTTATTTCTTTTCCCACCCCTAAAACTTTGTCAATATATGGACTACATACACAACCTAGGTGTCAAAAGTTTCTTCTTGGTAGCGATTGAGTTGCTTGTATTGCTATTGACGTTCCGTTGCACGGTTTAGTAGAAATTACGTTTTTGTGGCGAAAAGTGAAGCTAACAGTGGCTAACTTCCTAGCCCCAGTCTCTGACGCCACTAATGTCACTAACGTCACGAAAACTCGCGTGACTAGCAGTGACATCTCTAGCAGGAAATTAGTTTAGCAGCTCGTTAACTTCTGGGAGATGGCTAGGCTAACTTCTTTACTGCAAGGCAGCTGCAGAAACGCCTCAAGCAAAGAGGCTTGGGTGATAACTATTTGCTCATTTTACTTTGTGATATGACACACAATTGTGATGTGTAATGTACAATATAAGGTAATATTATTAAGGAAGTACATATACTTTCAGAAACAGTAGTCTACTATTTCACTGAAGCATTAGCATCATGACATTAGCCTCTGTTGCCTGGGCAACACATACTAGTGGTCTATGATGCATCTGTTTTCAATCGTTAAAATAAACATTCCTCACAAATACATTTTCGTTGTAGAATTTATTATTACATTAGATTACAAGTAAACGATTTTTGGGTGAAATTATCACTACCTGTGGTTTCAAACCAGTGTAGCTCACTGCAACGCTGTAGTCTAGTCTAGTAGCTAACAAAAAACATCTCCACAGCTGTTTACAGTACGTACAGTAGGAAGTCAAACGGCGGCACATGTTTGGCACTACCCTTACTTAAATCAAAAGTCTTTCAATGGGTGAAACTATCTAACTATCTAAATAAATGTCAAGCATATACATTTTTGGGGGCATATTTTCAGTTAGCAGATGGTACTATTTGAATCGAGATTCCATCTGAGATAGCTACTGCTGGTAACGTCGTTGTTAAAATAAGCTTCAAAGGTTTTTTTTATTAATGAATGAATGCAATATATGAGTAGGCTAAATGCCTGAAAATATTACAAGTAAGGAAAAACTGACAATGACATTTAAGTCATAGAGATTAGGTCAATTTATACACCTGTCTGCCAAATGTTTTCGTTTTGATTCAACTATGAGGTTGCTGATCACCTTTCCCTTTTGCTGGGGAAATGAGAAGATAACTATTTAATTCCACTCCTCACTCTTAGTATTTTGATTTTTCCCACTATTGGGGCTAAGCCCCTAGATAAAACCTATTATTTTTCCTGTGACCCAGCAAAGCTATGGCGCCCAGAGGACATTTTTGAAAATATCCTTTTAAATAGTGTCCTATAGGGGGTTTTAGGAAATGAGAAGAAATTAACACATTTAGATTTAAAGTATCAATTTTTTTAAATTTTATTTAAGTTTATTTTAATTTTTTTATATATAAAACATTTGGGGGGGCTAATGAAAGTTTTGGGGAGGATCAAGCCCATGTTGATTTGTAATTGGGTTAGGGTAATTTGTAATTGGGTTAGGGCTAACCCTAACCCTAACATAATAGTGTAATAGGGCTTGGGTGGACTTTAAATACTGAAGGAAATATGAAGCAACTCATTTCAATTATATGGAAATGTCTTTTGTGACACATTTCTAACACTTGCAGATAGATGCTTCAAAAGAAAGATGACGTAAAATCAAGTTTACAAGTTTTCCTTGTAAGCTCCTTAAGACTCTGAAAATGGGCAGATTGAAATAATGTAATAAAAAAGAATTCTGGAGGAGCATGCCCCAGAACCAGCCTAGAAGTTCTGACTCATGACCTCAGTATTTTTTGGGCCCTGCGTATGACCCTGGTTACAGTAGCTTGTTTCAAAGGGTGTTCACTTGTTTCAAAGGGTGTTCACTTGTTTCAAAGGGTGTTCCCAAACAACTACACGCTACAATTTCCCCACAAATTGTATCCTCTCTAGTTATTATTACATTAGCAGACTAGGCTGACAGACGATGACTGTCCCACTTTACGAGACAAGCTGTCCCACATTACCTGAAAATGCTGCCTGAGTGAGACAGGGGGTCATGTAATGTTTGAAAGTGTATAGCTTCTAAAATATTGTGTATTCCCATTTCATTCCAACATGAAAATGTTCCTAAGCCCTAAAACGATTTACAGAAACACCACTGGCGCGAGTTAACAGTTATTTTGTAAGTCTACTGGAGCCTCTACCAAAAAGTGTCCCACATTACCTGAAATCACCCTAGTTGTAGCGACTAAATGTCCGCCCTTTCGGGAAACTGCGAGAGCCAAATCGAGAGTACCTTGTCCGGAAGAGGGATTGTTTTCGTGTGAAACGGAAGTTATAGAGCGCTCGCGCTGTAGACGGGGGGGATTTCAAACCAGAATCAACAAAAATAATTGGAGTTGCTATTAGTGTGAGTTTCAACAGCGTGAAGCACCACAACAGTTACCAACACACCTCAAACAATAAGTGTGGCTCACCAACGTTCACCGTGAAAAGCTGTTGAGCTCCAGGCAGAGAAACTGACATCACGGAAGCACGCAGAGAAAGTGACGAGAAAAGCGGCACCGGACCCGCTTACTGGTAAACTGATGCTGCCGCCACAACGGGTGTGACAACATTGGAGCTGTCAGAGCCGTAGCTATCTGGATTAGTTCGTTGTTACAGTACTAGCACTAACGTCGTTAACTGCTGGCTGATTGTGGTAGATATGTAATTGTCTCTATCCAGGAACTATCATCGAAGTCATAGTGCTACCTCTACTAAGGCTAGTAGCCTACCTGTAAATATATCAAATTGTATTGTTTCTGCTTAACATACTTAGAAAGGTGTCTTTCTGCTTGTTTACTAAGTTAGTAACAAAGTTTAAATTAATTTCACTTTGGGTGTGTTTGACAGTCCAGAGTATGAATAACGGTTGAGCAAAACTAGGTTGCTGTTGCAGATGTCTAATTTAGTCAGAGGTACGATTGCGTGAAAAGGTTGCTCTCAGCACTGCAGCTGAAATGACAAAGCACAGTCGTTTTATATTAATATTTATCTGTTTAACTTTGTTTATATTATACTCCATCCCTTGCCTCCACCCCTAGCCTCATCCCCTAACCTCCAGCCTCACTCCCAGTCTCCACCCTCACTCTCCAACCCCAGCCTCACCCCCACCTCCAGCCTCACCCTCCACCCCCAGCTTCACCACAGCCTAACCCTAACCCCAGCCTCACCCCAACACCCAGCCTCACCCCCAGACTCCAGCCTTCCCCAGCATGAGCACAGCTGCCCCCCAGCCGCCTACTCTGGGCTCCCCTCCTCAGCCCGCCCCTTTCACCATAGTACCCACCTGCCCAGAGCTAGACCTGTCCCTCCCCCTCATACCGGCCTCGCCCCCACCTTTCCCGGCCCCACCCCCACCCTGCCGAGCCTCACCCCCATCCAGCCTGGTTACAGGAGCAGCCTGCCAGCAGGTAAGTGTGTGTGGTCTGTATGTGTGTGGTGTGGGTCTATGTATGTGTGTGGTGTGGGTCTATGTATGTGTGTGGTGTGGGTCTATGTATGTGTGTGTGTATAGTTAGGTTTAACTTGTCTCTGACTTTGAAGGTACGCTGTAGGAGGGAGATCACGGTGATCGCAGAGCCTAGCAACAACACTCCACCCCAACATTCCAACAGCCACCTTGAGGGCAAGCATCACCATGGTAACCCTCTCCCTGGGGTCCAGACAGCAGGTCTGCAGTTGGTCAACCTTTCTTCTTCCTCGCCTCTCACAAGCCGGCCTCTAAACTGACGTATAACACCTGCACTACCAGGAGCCAAGGAGAAGGCTCGTTCTGAGGAGAGGGGCCTGGTCCTGTCGGACGGGGCGGAGTTGAACTCCACTCTTGCTCTGAGGGCAGAGCTACAGGAGCTGGCGGGGGCACAGTTCAACTCCCAGAAGGCAGTGCAGCAACAGCTGAAGTCCTCCAGGACAAGAGACAGCATCAGCAGCAGAGCTACCGAGGGTATATATACACACATATACACACGTATACACACTATACACCCTGTACACACTAAACACACTATACACCCTATACACACTATATACACTATACACCCTATATACACACTATACACACTATATATCCTATACACACTATACACCCTATATACACACTATATACACCATGTACACTATACACCCTATACACACTATATACCCTATACACACTATGTACACTATACAGGGCCATATATGGCATCCGTAGCAGAGCTACCGAGGGTATACACACACACATATATATATATATATACACACAGTACCAGTCAAACGTTTGGACACATTTTCCATTCAATTTTGACCGGTACTGTATATATACACAATATACACTATATACTTTACACACTTTACACCATACAGGACTATAAAATAAATGTAAAACTTACAACTGTTGGAATCAAGAACTTGCCGCAACTGTGTGTGTGAATGTGTATGGTGTGTGTGTGTGTATAGCGGTGAATGTCCCGCCCTCCCAGCAGCTCTACAGGGCATTGGTCAGCATCAGCGTGGAGGAGGAGCTACTGATCAACAACGCACTTCATGATAGGCTCCAGCTAGTCCTCCCTACACGTGTGATTGGCTGCAAGGTAAAGCAACAGAACAAAACATAAATCTCACTTTTAAGATTCTCCTCAAAAGACCTTGAATTAGTGTATATAACGTGTGTGTTCATGTTGTGTGTGTGTGTGTGTTCATGTTGTGTGTGTGTGTGTGGGAGCAGAAGGAGGTGGGGCCAGAGTTGAGGGTGTTCGTGAGGGCGGAGCAGAGGAGAGAGAAGCCACTCCTACCAGGATTGGACCAGGCTATGCCATGCCCACAACCGACCACATGCCCCGCCCACTCAACCTTTGACCTCTACCACAGACATGCCTGCTGGGGGGTAGGGCTCTGAGACGGGGGGAGGGGGATGTACCGCTGTATGGTTGGATGTCGATACAGTAACCTTTTTTTTTTACAACTGTACATATCCCTGATCCCACACACCCCTAAAACGTTTTTACTTATTTTCTGAATAAAGAACCTGAAATTTGGACTGTCTGCTTTTGTCAAAATGGGAGTGGGAAAGAGTTAGTTGTAGGGAGGAGGAGGGAGGGGAGAGGTGGAGGGTGGAGCGAGGGATTGAGGGATGGGAGGGAGGAGCAAGGGGAGAGGTGGAGGGTGGAGTGAAGGATTGAGGGATGGGAGGGAGGAGCAAGGGGAGAGGTGGAGGGTGGAGTGAAGGATTGAGGGATGGGAGGGAGGAGCAAGGGGAGAGGTGGAGGGTGGAGCGAAGGATGGGAGGGAGGAGCCAGGGGAGAGGTGGAGGGTGGAGCGAGGGATTGAGGGATGGGAGGGAGGAGCAAGGGGAGAGGTGGAGGGTGGAGCGAAGGATGGGAGGGAGGAGCAAGGGGAGAGGTGGAGGGTGGAGCGAGGGATTGAGGGATGGGAGGGAGGAGCAAGGAGAGAGGTGGAGGGTGGAGCGAGGGATTGAGGGATGGGATGGAGGAGCAAGGGGAGAGGTGGAGGGTGGGATTGAGGGATGGGAGGGAGGAGCAAGGGGAGAGGTGGAGGGTGGAGCGAAGGATGGGAGGGATGGGAGGGGGAAGGATGGAAAAAGGGATGATTGTGTATTTGGGAGCAAGCATGGACAGGGTAAGGTACTGTCTCTGTGTGTGTCTGTATGTGTGTGTGTGTCAGTGTGCGTTTGTGTGTGTGTCTATCTGTGTGTCTTGCAGGAGGTATTGAATGAAAGTGGAAACTAGATTAAGATGTTATTGTTGCACTGTCGTTAGATATTATTGTTCTCTGTGCCTGGTTGCTGAGATGTGGTTATTTTGTACTGTGCCTGTTAAACACACTGTTCCTTGACTCTGACCACCAAATACTGGTAGAACTGCACTTCTGATTTGTGATTGTCTATATGCTCTATTTGCATGTTCTGGATAAAAGCATCTGCTATAAGTAAACGTAAACGTGTAAAATAAAATGTTAAGTGAGTTAATTTATTACAATTCTAATTGACACAAATGTATGTTTAATAAGGTACATGAAGTTAATGTGTGTGCGTGTGTGTGTGTGTGTGTGTGTGTGGGATCCAGCTTCATTGAGAATCCATCAGCCTACGTCAGCAGACATGGTGTTACCTGGGTGATACCTCTCACGCACACACATCACACACACACCTTAAACACACTCATCCTTACGCACACTCACATTTTACATACACACCTCACACACATCACACACACCACACACTCATCCTTACACAACACACACACACCCTAACCCCCCAGGTGTTGCCATGGCGTGGGAGAACCCTCAGGACACCAACCAATCAGAGTGGAGTTGGGAGGACCAATGGGAGCCGCCTGTGTTTGGAGGGGCAGAGCTGGCGTGTGTGACGGGGGTGTGTGTACTGCTGCTGGTCACAGGTATCATGGGAAATATGCTAACGATCCTGGTGGTGTGGCTCCGCCCCCAGCTGAGGAGCTCCACCTACCTGTACCTGAGCAGCATGGCCGTGTCTGACCTTCTGATCCTCCTTCTGATGCCCCTGGACCTGTACAAGGTACACTATACACACTACTCACACACCACACACACAATGATGCCCCTGGACCTGTACAAGGTACACTATACACACTACTCACACACCACACACACAATACACTCGTACACCTCATACACACCACTAATCCTGTTTCTGGACCTGTACTGATGTGCATCTCTGTGTGTGTGTGTGTGTCTTTGTGTGAGTGTGTAGCTGTGGCACCCCAGTCCTTGGCGTTTAGGTGAGTTGTTGTGTAAGGTGAGCATGTTCGCCAGTGAGAGCTGCACCTTCTCGTCGCTGCTGCACATCACGGCTCTGTCTCTGGAGCGCTACCTGGCCGTGTGCCGGCCACTGGCCGCCAAGACGCTGCTCACTCGGCAACGCACGCGGGCCCTGATTGGCTGTCTGTGGGGAGCGGCTCTGCTCAGCGCAGCGCCTGTGCTGCTCATGGTGGGGGTGGAGGAGCTGGGGGCGGGGGAGGGCATGGGAGGGAGCGAGTGTCGCTGCACAGACTATGCTGTCTCCTCTGGTCTCCTGGCAACCATGATGTGGCTCTCTAACCTGTACTTCCTCGTGCCGCTTGGCATTCTGGGCCTCGTCTACGGTCTGATTGGACGGAAGCTGTGGCTCCGCCCACTACGTAACAGCAGGGACCGTGC
Organism: Hypomesus transpacificus; assembly: GCF_021917145.1. Lineage (NCBI taxonomy): Eukaryota > Metazoa > Chordata > Actinopteri > Osmeriformes > Osmeridae > Hypomesus > Hypomesus transpacificus. The sequence continues at coordinate 1,327,477 of NW_025814034.1, read as the reverse complement.
CCAGCGCAACACCGTCAAGATGCTCGGTAACACCCCTAACTCTAACCATACACACTAACCCTAACCATACACACTACACGCTACCATACACCCCAACCCAGAACAGTCAGGATAACAGGTGGTGTAGTCCAGAAATAGTCAGGTGGTAAGCGAGGGGTGCTGAGGGCATTAAAATTGAATTGGAAACTTTAGCAGTCGAATTTGGGGATCCCCAACCTCCTGTGTGTGTTAGGGTTAGCTCGAGGGTAACCCTAACCCTAACCTCCTGTGTGTGTGTGTGTGTGCAGGTATGATCGTGCTGGTGTTTGTTCTCTGCTGGCTGCCTTTCCACGTGGGACGCACTCTCTTCTCTCTCTCTCTGGGCTCCACTCCAGGTGTCCACCACACACACAACCACACACACAGCCACACACACAGCCACACACACAGCCACACACACACAGAGCACCTGCTAGAGGAGGAGAGCGAGCCGGAGGCGGAGTTCCAGGCTGATGTTCTGTACTACGTGTCTCAATACTTCAACCTGGCATCATTCGTCCTGTTCTACCTCAGCGCTGCTGTGAACCCCCTGCTCTACAACACCATGTCTGCCCGCTACCGCCAAGCCCTGCGCAGCCTGCTGCACGCACACACACACTCACGCACACACGCACACTCACACACACGCCGCACCCAGTTACCCCCACTCACCCCTCAACACTCCACCACAACTCTATAACAACCGCACAAACACACTCACACACACAAGCACACACAGACGCATGCACGGACACACACACGCACACACACAAGCACACACACAAGCATGCACGTACACACGCACGCACACACACACACACTTACCAACATAACGAGGAGGGCAAGCAGGAATTGCTTTCTGCTGAAACAGATGAACAGATAATCGCAGCAAGAAAGTTGTGGGTTCGATTCCCAGGCCTCTTGTCCCCCTGTTACCCTGTCTCCCTGTCAACCTGTCTACCTGTCCCCCTGTCTCCCTGTCTACCTGTCACCCTGTCCCCCTGTCTCCCTGTCAACCTGTCTCCCTGTCAACCTGTCTCCCTGTCTCCCCGTCAACCTGTCTCCCTGTCCCCCTGTCTTCCTGTCAACCTGTCTCCCTGTCCCCCTGTCTCCCTGTCCCCCTGTCTCCCTGTCTCCCTATCTCCCTGTCAACCTGTCTCCCTGTCACCCTGTCTCCCTGTCTCCCTGTCAACCTGTCTCCCTGTCAACCTGTCTCCCTGTCCCCCTGTCTCCCTGTCTACCTGTCCCCCTGTCCCCCTGTCCCCCTGTCTCCCTGTCAACCTGTCTCCCTGTCAACCTGTCACCCTGTCTCCCTGTCAACCTGTCAACCTGTCTCCCTGTCACCCTGTCTCCCTGTCTCCCTGTCCCCCTGTCACCCTGTCTCCCTGTCACCCTGTCTCCCTGTCAACCTGTCTCCCTGTCACCCTGTCTCCCTGTCAACCTGTCTCCCTGTCACCCTGTCAACCTGTCTCCCTGTCACCCTGTCTCCCTGTCCCCCTGTCAACCTGTCACCCTGTCTCCCTGTCACCCTGTCTCCCTGTCCCCCTGTCAACCTGTCTCCCTGTCTCCCTGTCTCCCTGTCACCCAGGCCCCTTTTCCCCCTGACCCCTGTCATTTAGGCTATTTTATGATAATGTATATTCTATGATATTGATAGTGTATGATACTAAATGATTGTATAATATGTATTTAAATTAATATTCTGGCATTGATATTGTATAGGATATTGATTAGATGGCACTGATAGTGTATATTCTTTTGACGTTGTATATTGACATTTGACATTTAGTCATTTAGCTCTTATCCAGAGTGTCACAATACAATAAGTACAGGGACATTCCCCTGAGGCAAGTGAGGTGAAGTGCCTTGCCCAAGGACACAACGTCATTTGACACGGCCGGGAATCGAACCAACCTTTAGATTACTAGCCCAATTCCCTAACCGCTCAGCCACCTGACTCCCTCTGTATATTGGTCTTGATAGTGTATATTTTATTGATGTTGTATATCACATGATATCGATGGTGAATATGATATGATGTTGTTCCCCGAGGGCAGAGCTTGCTGACACAGTCAAGTTCTCCAGTCATGCTTCATAAACTAATAACAACAAACTCCTGTGTGTGTGTTTGTGTGTGTTTGAGAGAGAAAGGGTGTGTGTGTGTTAGAGAGAGCAATAGAGTGTGAGAAAGAGATATATAGTGTGTGAGAGAGATAGGTGGTGTGTGTGTGTGTGACTGGCACAGGCAGGTATTGAATTGGGAGACAGATTGTGTTATTGATGATGGAGGAGGGGTGGGGGGTAGGACAGCCGGAGATGGGGAAGAGCGGGGGACAGAAAAACATAATTAGCCCTCTACTTCAATGCACACGCAACACTTTCTCTCACACAACTGGGGCTGTCCCCGAAAATACTCCCTATTCTGTCGTCATTAAAGTCACCGACTGTTTTTATTTCAATAAAAAGGATTACAGAATAGTGAAACAATTTATCATTACGTCACCATGAATGCTAAGATATTACAGATGGCATTCTAATGAGCGAGTGGTTTTGAACACAGCATTGAAACGAATGAGAATGTAGTTTAGCAGCGGAGATATCTTGTGGGCGTTCACGCGAACGGGGGTCAAATTCTCTCCACTCTCCAGTCTCTTACTCCACCGGTTCTTTCTTCATCCACCCGTACACCACCGGCTCTCTGTCCGTCCCATCCCGTACTTAGTTGTCATTAGATTTGTCCCTTCCAGTGCGCCGTACTCTACTGCACTCGCGAGACAGGAAGTGGTCAATGAGCGTGAAGCTATCTAGAGTCTAGGTACTTAGAGTTAGCTAAGTAGCACTAACGGAGTTTAGAAATACGTTATTTACCGCACGTATACACTAATTTATCAAACAAACTATCGGCATTTGCTCAAGTTTTAACCATTGATTAGTGTCCGTTTCTGATTGACGTGGGGGTCTAAGATGAACCAGTTTGAACAGTAAGTCTAGAATGAGCTTGTCCCCTTGTTTCTAGTGCTAAGCAGAAGAAAATTGTGTCGATAGCTAGCTACTGTAAATGCTGTATGTTGCCATTGTAGTGGCTACGGGTTCTTTCTTATTTTTGAGTTTGCTTGTGCCACAGCAAAAGCTTGCCGCTGTTAGATGTAATGGACAGTCATCATGGGCCGTCACACGTTTTACAGATAAGCAAGCCAATCTCTAATCGGGTTCCATATGAAGACATTTGTTTTGGTCTCAGTGAAAACAGTTGGTGGACATTAGAGCAGGCTCGGACACAGATAGTGAACATTGTTCTAACACCTGAACGGGAATGTGTCTCGCACAGCCTGAAAGACGAGGAGAACGTAGAGCACGAGGAGCAGAACTGCGACACGGACTGTTCCGTTGGAAACAACAACCGACGCAAGGTGAGTGTTTCACCAGATCCGCGACACTACACCTTTTAAAGGTACATTGTGACATAATTATCTTTATAAGCTACCAACCCTTCAAGAACTGCCTCCTGTGTGTGTGTGTGTGTGTGTGTGTGTGTGTGTGTGTATAGCTGGTGAGTTCGGCGGCAGGGGAACATCCTCTCCAGTATAACTACACCTTCTGGTATTCTCGTCGGACGCCCAGCCGTCCTGCCAACACCAACTATGAGCAGAACATTCGTCAGATAGGAACCGTTGCCTCGGTCAGTACACACACACACATACACTATACTAAACGATATACATACACACACACTATAAATACATACATACATACATACACAAACTCTCAGGACACATTAGTAGCATACACCTGCTAAATGCTGGTAAAATGTGCAAGAGGCCAGTAGATTTTCTATACTCACCAGCCCAAAAAACAATGCTAATCTATTGAGTAGCTGGTCCAATTTGAACATTCACTAGCCAATTGGCTGGTGGAGAAAAAAAGTTTATTTTGCACCCTGAACACATTATACATACACCATACAACCCCCCAGTATTTGAGCTGTGTTGGGTTGCGCAGGTGGAGCAGTTCTGGAAGTTCTACAGCCACCTGGTTCGTCCAGGAGACTTGACAGGCCACAGTGACTTCCACCTGTTCAAGGAGGGGATCAAGCCCATGTGGGAGGTAGGGGTGTGTGTGTCTGTGGGTGTCTGTGGGTGTGTCTTTGTGTGTCTGTGGGGGTGTGTGGGTGTGTGTGTCTGTGTCTGTGGGGGTGTCTGTGTGTATCTGTGGGTGTGTCTGTGTGTGTCTGTGGGGGGGTGTGTCTGTGGGTGTGTGTGCGTACATAACTCATGTAATGGATGTGTGTGTGTATACACATTACTCATGTAATGGGTGTGTGTGGGCAGGACGAGGCTAATAAGAGTGGGGGTAAGTGGATCATCCGTCTGCGTAAAGGCCTGGCCTCTCGCTTCTGGGAGAACATCATCCTGGCCATGCTGGGGGAGCAGTTCATGGTGGGGGAGGAGGTCTGTGGTGCTGTGGTGTCTATACGCTTCCAGGTACGCACACACACACTACCCAGGTACACACTACCCAGATACACTCACACACAGTGCCCAGGTATACATACACACATACTACCCAGGTACACACTACCCAGATACACTCACACACAGTGCCCAGGTATACATACACACACACTACCCAGGTACACATAGACACACTTCTCAGACACACACACTACCCAGGTACACACAAATGCATACTACCCAGGTACACACACATACACATGGATCAGCTGTAGTGTGGGTGTGTGTGTGCAGGAGGACATCCTGTCTATCTGGAACAAGACGGCCAGTGACCAGGTGACCACATCCAGGATCAGAGACACGCTGCGCAGAGTCCTCAACCTGCCGCCCAACACCATCATGGAGTACAAGACTCACAACGACAGCCTGAAGTACTCACACAATCACACACACTCACACATGTATGTACACTCCTAACCCTAACTCCTAGTCTTGTATGACTGAGGGTTTGTCTCCACAGGGATAATTCCAGCTTCCGCAACACTAAGATTACACTGTGAGGAGGAAGAGAAGGAGGAAGAGAAGGAAGAGGAGAAGGAAGAGGAGAAGGAAGAGGAGAAGGAAGAGGAGAAGGAAGAGGAGAAGGAAGAGGAGATGAACAGACAGATGAAGACCCAACTGTCCTGCAGGGTCATCACCCCAAGTGAAACAAACATTCCTCCCTCTGTCTTCCCTTCCCTGTCTTCCCTCCCTCTTTCTCTCTTTCTCCTCCCCCCCGCTCCCTCCTCTCTCTCCCTTTCTTCCTCCCTCCTCTCTCTCTCCTACCTACCTTGCTCGCTCGGTCACAGTCCCCCCTTTCTGACCCTCCAGTTTGGACATGTCATTGCTATGGGTACCGGTGGTTTCTATAGAGATCCTTTTTCACATGGAGAAAGTTTTGTTTCCACGGAGATGGAAACAGAATGTGGGACCAACAATAGTGTGTGTCTATGATGTGTGTGTGTGTGTGTGTATGATCATTGTTGCCATGTCAACACAGAAGTAAAATGTTACTTTGGTAAATGTAGTTGTGTCTTTACTCTGTGCAACAACACACACACATCATGGTGAACCTTAAACCTTTCATGAGACCGTAGTGAACCCTGGCCTATTAGGTGAAACACACACTTGTTTTTTTCTCAACAAAGAATTATGTACCACCAGATGTGTCTTCTTCAATTATGAATCTCAGTCGATATATTTGAGTTGCAGCATCTCTGGATGAAAGGTGAACAAAACGAGTGTACCCGTCGTCCACTTTAGTTGACGTCACATACGCGACGTAAAAAACGCGGTTGCTAAGGGGAGTGTTTGAAACCTGAAACAAAACTGCAATAAGTTCAGTTGAAAAAGTTTGTGCAAGTGGTTGCTTAGGCTAAGTTGCGTTAAACAGTTTTCTGTACAGGGGCACTACCAGACACAGTGTAAAGTAGCCACATCTCAGCTTGGTAGATAAACATCACTTAGCAAAGTGCGACTAAACCGAAAGCTAGCGTCACAAACGTTTCTACTTTCATATCTGCCGTCACTCCTCGCTACTGTACTGGTGGTACTGTATCCCCGGGAGTTGCAGGAAAGGTAGGATAACTACCTAGCTACCACAATCTTTGTTAGGATAAGTCTATTCGACAAACTACAACTGGAAGAATTGTCTGGATTCTTACTTTAACTTTGTATTAATTTAGCAGACGCGTTTATCCAAAGCAACGTAAGCACTGTTTGCAAAAACAGTACAGAAAACAGCAGCAAAACAAGGACCAGAAGTGCATAGCTATTTCAAATGTAACGGAATTTATGACCTGTCAAAGAGCAGTCAGTTACCAGCCACATTGCAGAATCATATCTATCTATAAGGGAGTCAGATGGCAGAGCGGTTAGGGAACCGGGCTAGTAATCTGAAGGTTGCTAGATCGATTCCTGGCTGTGCCAAATTAAGTTGTGTCCTTGGGCATGGCACTTCAACCCTACTTGTCTCGGGGGGAACTGTAAGGCGCTCTAGATAAGCGCGTCTGCTAAATAAGTAAATGTAAGTGTCTCAGCAGTCAGGCATGCGGCAGTACGACTTGTGTCAACTGAACTTTAGCTGTTTGCCAACTAGCTAGTTTGCGTAATAGTAGCCCACCGAGCAAGAGTAATGGGACGAAAGAAAATTGTGTCATTTGAAACAACTGTCTTTTTAGACACTTTGTCCTAACCTCTGCTGGTCATTTCGTGTTATGGCGTATGTATTGAGTAATTGAAACTCGTGGATGTCCGCGTGCACGTTCTCCACAGAAAGAAGATGAGTGAGATGGAACCCCAACCCACAACTGCCCCCTCCTCCCCCTCTCTCCCCCTCCACCCCTCCTCCCCTCCTCCATCCCCCTCTCTCCAAAACCACGCTGTGTCCTGCTCCCCTGTGATTCGTTCGTTGCCCTCCTCGCCCCGCCCGGTGTGGGAGGAGTCTCGTGAGGTCACAGCGCGTCTTTACTCCTCCCTTCAAAGAAGCACAGAACTGCACAGCAGAGGCCATGCCCCCAAACACCACGCCCACATCAGGTTCCTCTCCTCCTTTCCTCTCCTTTCCTCCTACGCCCCCAAACACCATCCCCACCTCTGGTTCCTCCCTTTCCTTTCCTCCCTCTCCCCTCCTCCTCTCTCCTAATCCTAACCCTGTGTTTTAATGTGTTTGTTTTAAAGTGTGTGTGTGTGCGTGTTTAAAAGTGTGTTTGAATTTGTATTTTAATGTGTGTATGTCAGGCAGGTTCCCTTGCTGATGTCCTCCCAGCTGCACAGTACTGCACTCCCCCTGCCTCCCCCCTGCCTCCCCCCTGAAGGGGAGAAGGAGAGAGGGGAGGAGGAGAGAGGGATGGAGAGAGGGGAGGAGGAGAGAGGGATGGAGAGAGAGGAGGAGGAGAGAGGGATGGAGAGAGGGGAGGAGGAGGAGGTGGTGAATTTCAGCTACATCCATCCTACGGTAAGATTGCATGCCAGGGGTATGTGTGTAAATATGTTTAAGTTTATTGTTTTGTGTGTGTTTAATTAGGTGTATATTTGGTATTACATGTATGAAACGTGTGTGTGTGTTTAATTAGGTGTATATTTGGTATTACATGTATGAAACGTGTGTGTGTGTGTTTAATTAGGTGTATATTTGGTATTACATGTATGAAACGTGTGTGTGTGTGTTTAATTAGGTGTATATTTGGTATTACATGTCTGAAACGTGTGTGTGTGTGTTTAATTAGGTGTATATTTGGTATTACATGTATGAAACGTGTGTGTGTGTGTTTAATTAGGTGTATATTTGGTATTACATGTATGAAACGTGTGTGTGTGTGTTTAATTAGGTGTATATTTGGTATTACATGTCTGAAACGTGTGTGTGTGTGTTTAATTAGGTGTATATTTGGTATTACATGTATGAAACGTGTGTGTGTGTTTAATTAGGTGTATATTTGGTATTACATGTATGAAACGTGTGTGTGTGTGTTTAATTAGGTGTATATTTGGTATTACATGTATGAAACGTGTGTGTGTGTGTTTAATTAGGTGTATATTTGGTATTACATGTCTGAAACGTGTGTGTGTGTGTTTAATTAGGTGTATATTTGGTATTACATGTATGAAACGTGTGTGTGTGTGTTTAATTAGGTGTATATTTGGTATTACATGTATGAAACGTGTGTGTGTGTGTTTAATTAGGTGTATATTTGGTATTACATGTATGAAACGTGTGTGTGTGTGTTTAATTAGGTGTATATTTGGTATTACATGTCTGAAACGTGTGTGTGTGTGTTTAATTAGGTGTATATTTGGTATTACATGTCTGAAACGTGTGTGTGTGTGTTTAATTAGGTGTATATTTGGTATTACATGTATGAAACGTGTGTGTGTGTGTTTAATTAGGTGTATATTTGGTATTACATGTCTGAAACGTGTGTGTGTGTTTGGACTGTAGAATGGTGGAGGACACATCCAGGACATGGAGAATGTCAGGGCTCACCTTCACACCCTGCTGAGACACACACACACAGACATGGAGAATGTCAGGGCTCACCTTCACACCCTGCTGAGACACACACACACAGACATGGAGAATGTCAGGGCTCACCTTCACACCCTGCTGAGACACACACACACAGACATGGAGAATGTCAGGGCTCACCTTCACACCCTGCTGAGACACGCACACACAGGTGAGATACACACACACAGGGGAGACACACACACACAGGGGAGATACACACACACACACACAGGGGAGACACACACACACAGGGGAGACACACACACACACACACAGGGGAGACACACACACACACACACACACACACACACAGGGGAGACACACACACACACACACAGGGGAGACACACACACACACACACAGGTGAGATACACACACACAGGGGAGACACACACACACACACACAGGGGAGACACACACACACACACACACACACACACACACACACACAGGGGAGACACACACACACACACACAGGGGAGACACACACACACACACACACACACAGGGGAGACACACACACAGGACACACACACACACACACACACACACAGGGGAGACACACACACACACACACACACACACACAAAGGGGAGACACACACACACACAGGTAGGGATGAGCGAACGATGCTTTGTGAAGCTTTGGTAGTTTCTTCCGGATTGTTCCGGCCCAAAGAGCCGAACTATCGGCGCATTGAAAATGAACAGCGTCATCTAGCAGCCGTTTAAACTGGCTGAATGAGGCGTAGTGGTTGTCTCCGACGGTAGAGACTACCCTATGTTATTTAATATTTTAATTAAGGCTACATGTGTTCATTTTAATCTGATATTATTGCTCACACATTAAAATGATGTGATACATCTGTAGGCCGTGAGAATTATGTCATTTTCTCACAGTAAAAGTTAAAGAATATTGTACGAGGGTACCTGCACTGGGTCGTGAACTCGGGATCCCAGATTCGCATTATTAAGACACACAGAGGGGAGACACACAGAGGGGAGACACACACAGGGGAGACACACACACACACAGGGGAGACACACAGAGGGGAGACACACACAGGGGAGACACACACACACACAGGGGAGACACACAGAGGGGAGACACACACAGGGGAGACACACAGAGGGGAGACACACACAGGGGAGACACACACACACACAGGGGAGACACACAGAGGGGAGACACACAGAGGGGAGACACACACAGGGGAGACACACAGAGGGGAGACACACAGAGGGGAGACACACAGAGGGGAGACACACAGAGGGGAGACACACACACACACAGGGGAGACACACAGAGGGGAGACACACAGAGGGGAGACACACAGAGGGGAGACACACACACACAGGGGAGACACAAATAGGGGAGACACACACACACAGGGGAGACACAAAGAGGGGAGACACACAGAGGGGAGACACACAGAGGGGAGACACACACACACAGGGGAGACACAAAGAGGGGAGACACACAGAGGGGAGACACACACACACAGGAGAGACACACACACACAGGGGAGACACACAGAGGGGAGACACACAGAGGGGAGACACACAGAGGGGAGACACACAGAGGGGAGACACACACACACACACAGGGGAGACACACAGAGGGGAGACACACAGAGGGGAGACACACACACACAGGGGAGACACACACACACAGGTGAGACACACAGAGGGGAGACACACACACAGAGGGGAGACACACAGAGGGGAGACACACAGAGGGGAGACACACAGGGGAGACACACACACAGGGGAGACACAAAGAGGGGAGACACACAGAGGGGAGACACACAGAGGGGAGACACACAGAGGGGAGACACACACACACACAGAGGGGAGACACACAGAGGGGAGACACACAGAGGGGAGACACACACACAGGGGAGACACACAGAGGGGAGACACACACATACACAGAGGGGAGACACACACAGGTGAGACACACACACACAGGTGAGACACACACACACAGGGGAGACACACACACAGAGGGGAGACACACAGAGGGGAGACACACAGAGGGGAGACACACACACACACACAGGGGAGACACACATTACATTTACATTTAAGCATTTAGCAGACGCTTTTATCCAAAGCGACTTCCAAGAGAGAGCTTTACAAAAGAGCATAGGTCACTGATCATAACTCCGAGATATCCCCAAACATTGCAAGCAGCCAAAACATGAAGCATACATTGTGAAAAACCAAATAAGTGCCAAAGGGAAGAACCATATAAGAGCATGCAGTTAAACAAGTTACAATTAAACAACATGAAACTCAAAAAGTGCAAGTACAATTAAACAACTTGAAACCCAAAAAGTGCAAGAGTGTACCTGTAGAAGAACAATCAACAGTAAAATATTTCACAGCGAGTACAAAAGTTTAAATCCGTTATAACTAACCAACAAAAGCAACAAGTCTCTCAATAAGTCATTGTGATCCTGGAGGAAACTATCATCAGGTCCAGCCAAGCATTCCTAAGTGCAGTTGTACTCCCGGAACAAGTGTGTCTTGGGCCACCATAGTCTCATAAGATCCTGTGGGAAACACGGGAACACACACACACACACACACACACACACACACACACACACACACAGGTGAGACGCACACACACATATACACACACACATGTGACACACACACACAGGTGAGACAGTTGAAGGGGTCTAATGTTGTTTTCTTTCTGGCCAGCAGAGGACAACTTCATCTCACATCTCTCAAGTCCCAACCTGGCCTTCAGCAGTGACACCACCTCAAACCTGCTCAGGTAACACACACACACATCAGGTGACACACACACACACACACATGTACACGTGTTCATACACTTTTAACTCCTGTCCTCCTGTAATAAGTGGGACAGCAGCCCTGGGTGGGACAGCAGCCCTGGGTGGGGCAGCAGCCCTGGGTGGAGCAGCAGCCCTGGGTGGAGCAGCAGCCCTGGGTGGAGCAGCAGGGTTGGAGGAGCTGTTTCCCTGTTACTCCTCCTCCTCCTCACACCTGCTGCTGTCGCCCCCGGAGACCACACTGCTCAGGGACAGCCTGGACCGAGAGAGGATCAGACGCAGGGTAAACACACATACACACACACACAACTACACACACACACTTATTCACACACTCATTCACACACTCTTACATGGTGTGTGTATGGCGTGTGTGTGTGTGTGTGTGTGTGTGTGTGTGAGAGAGCAGCAGTGTGAGGAGCAGGTGATGATGTTGCAGACGAAGACCATGGAACTCCAACAGCGATTGGCTCTGGCTGTGTCAGCTGACAGGAAGAAGGACATCATGATTGAACAACTGGACAAGGTCTGGAAACACACAAACTATACACACACGCCATACACACACACCTTACACAAACACCACACACACACACCTTACACAAACACCATACACACTCAAACACCCCCACAAACCTTACACATATTGATCTGGCTGTGTGTGTGTTATGTGTGTGTGTTCTACCTGTGTGTGTCAGACTCTAGCCAAGGTGGTGGAGGGCTGGAAGAGGCAGGAGCACCTGAGTACTGCTGGAGTGAGGAGACTACAGGAGCAGCTGACCCAGGTTCACACACACACACTACACACACACACAGTACACACACTTCACACACACCTTCTAACCCTGTGTGGTATTCCATCTCCACCCCTCTAACCTAACCCCTAAACCCTCTAACCCTAATGGTGCATTTACACTGCGGCAACTCGAATCGCTTGCCATCGCTCACCTTCCCACAATGCACCACGCTTGGGGCGTGTCAGACAGATTCATACAGTAGAGTTGTAGTTCTCTAAATTCACTGTTGTAGTTTGTACTGTATAACGTCATGGCAAAGTGTGCAGACTTGGGTTTACGTACTTGCAATATCGATCAAAATGCAACTTGTAGCATATACAAAATAGACATACACATACAACTTGTAGCATATACAAAATAGACATACACGTTGCCATGTGTAAAACATTTTCATTATATTACTCAAAGTCTCTGCTAATCTGTCGATACGACAAGGGAGTCCCAGCCAGGCTAGCTAGTTACCACAGTACGAAGTTACGTAATGTGACGAGAGACTGAGTTTAAAAGTAAAACAAAAACACCAGGAGCACCGACAACGTGGGCAAACCTGCGCCAGGCCTCATTCTTTTTATTAATGTCTCTGTACAAATACAGAGACGTATCGTACAGGACTGGATATGCAGCCACACAGGCAATTAGTTTATACTCCATCTTGAAACCTAGAAAGCTAGAAATGTTTACCATGGTTGCTACATTACGTGAAACAAGAAAAAACTCTGATTGGCCATTGCTAGCGAAAATCGCTCCTCATTTGCATAAAGTTGAGAAAATCTCAACTTGGAGCGCGTCATGTCGCTACCCACAAAGCACCATGCAAGCAATTTGCTTGGCTCCATTGAAAATGGACAAGGTCTTTTGGAAAGCATGTTGTCGTGTTGCTCGCATCGCTGCAGTGTAAACGCACCATAACTCTAACCCCCTAACCCCTTTACCCTCTAACCCCTTTACCCTCTAACCCTAACCCCTTTACCCTCTAACCTAACCCTCTAACCCCTTTACCCCCTAACCCTAACCCCTTTACCCTCTAACCTAACCCTCTAACCCCTTTACCCTCTAACCCTAACCCCTTTACCCTCTAACCTAACCCTCTAACCCCTTTACCCTCTAACCCCTTTACCCTCTAACCCTAACCCCTTTACCCTCTAACCTAACCCTCTAACCCCTTTACCCTCTAACCCCTTTACCCTCTAACCCCTTTACCCTCTAACCCCTTTACCCTCTAACCCCTTTACCCTCTAACCTAACCCTCTAACCCCTTTACCCTCTAACCCCTTTACCCTCTAACCCTAACCCCTTTACCCTCTAACCCCTTTACCCTCTAACCCCTTTACCCTCTAACCCCTTTACTTTCTAACCTAACCCTCTAACCCCTTTACCCTCTAACCCCTTTACCCTCTAACCTAACCCTCTAACCCCTTTACCCTCTAACCCCTTTACCCTCTAACCTAACCCTCTAACCCCTTTACCCTTTAACCCCTTTACCCTCTAACCTAACCCTAACCCTGCGAGGAGGGGTCTTTACCCTCTAACCTAACCCTCCCCTGTGAGGAGGGGTCTTTACCCTCTAACCTAACCCTCCCCTGTGAGGAGGGGTCTTTACCCTCTAACCTAACCCTCCCCTGTGAGGTGGTTTGGGCACCTGCTGAACAACCTCCCCGTAACCCGATCTATCACCCTTGTCCCCTGCCAGCATCAGGCTCTCTACAGTGTGTGTTGTGGTGTGTGAGCAGGTTCTACAGTGTGTGTTGTGGTGTGTGAGCAGGTTCTACAGTGTGTGTTGTGGTGTGTGAGTAGGTTCTACAGTGTGTGGTGTGGTGTGTGAGTAGGTTCTACAGTGTGCGTTGTGGTGTGTGAGCAGGTTCTACAGTGTGTGTTGTGGTGTGTGAGTAGGTTCTACAGTGTGTGGTGTGGTGTGTGAGTAGGTTCTACAGTGTGTGGTGTGGTGTGAGCAGGTTCTACAGTGTGTGGTGTGGTGTGAGCAGGTTCTACAGTGTGTGTTGTGGTGTGTGAGCAGGTTCTACAGTGTGTGTTGTGGTGTGTGGGCAGGTTCTACAGTGTGCGTTGTGGTGTGTGAGTAGGTTCTACAGTGTGCGTTGTGGTGTGTGAGTAGGTTCTACAGTGTGTGTTGTGGTGTGGTGTGTGAGCAGGTTCAGGGGAACCTGGAGCAGTGTGTATCTGAGGGAGAGGAGTCTCTGAGAAGAGAGCAGAAGCGGTCTGAGGAGCTCCACAGGACCAACACACAGCTGGTAAGCACACACACACACTGATACACACAGATACACACACACACACACACACACAGATACAGCTGGTGAAGACACACACACACCTATAGATCACCTCCCCTCCTCTAGTAGTGTCTCTGGGCTCCTATAGATCACCTCCCCTCCTCTAGTAGTGTCTCTGGGCTCCTATAGATCACCTCCCCTCCTCTAGTAGTGTCTCTGGGCTCCTATAGATCACCTCCCCTCCTCTAGTAGTGTTTCTGGGCTCCTATAGATCACCTCCTCTGGTTGTCTCCTTGTTTACGGCTGGTGAGTGATGGACCTGGAGGGCAGCTCTCTTACGCCTGGAATCCACTGGCTGCGAAGTGCAGCAATCGTTTCGGCAGCTGGTCTAATTTCTCAGTGAGACGCTGGCAAAATCGGCTGCAGGATGATAAAATTACACCATATTAGTTGATATATTTGGACAAAAAAACATGTTAAGATTTTACCACATTAATTGTAGACTATGGTGAACATATGTAAAGTTGTAGACTTTATAATAATTTTTACCCTTTTTTTAACCCTGTTACTTTACATTCACATTAAAATCAGAAATTGGTTTAAAAACACTAAACATGAATGAATCTTAAATTAAGTAAAAATACTAAAATTGAACTATTACTAAGAACTAAACAATCTAAGAATAAAACAATTTAAAGTTAAATAAAATATATATAAAAATAAGAATAAAGAATGAGCAGCAAAGGTGGTCAACATTAGCCTGGCTCTGCCCTCCCACGTACTTCCGCTCAATTTGGATTTTGCTTCTGTACTAGGTCTGGGATGTCGGTTCTGAAGTCGTTTTCCAGAAACAATTTTTTTGTAGGTCCAATCAGGGAACAGAGGGAGTGGCTGAGAACGATGACGTTAATGTCGTGCACTTGTTTGAGTAGTTCAGTAATGGCAGCGGAGAAAGATGCAAGCGAAACTATTCTGCAGTTGTGGCAACGCTGCCGAATATAGGTTAAAGCCGGAGCAAGAACATTCCTTGCTGAGTTTTGTTGGTTACCATGATGTTGTGGCCCTCCTCCCCACGGGGTTCGGGAAAAGTTTGATTTTCCAGCTACGGCAGCTAGCTCCGTTACAGTAGTGGTGAAGGAGTTGGCTAAGGCGAACGCTTGCGATTGGTTATGGCAAATCAGAGTGGCTCTGGGCGGATCCAATAGTTTTAAACTTCAACAGAGGACCCGCCTTCAAGGAAGTTAACGTTTGTCAATGGAGACATCCCAGACCCTCTGTAAAAATTAAATGTACGAGGGTCTGGTTAGGACCAGGCTAGGTCAACATAGTGCAATCAGATACTGAGATTAGTCGGCTTATGCATAGCCATTGTAATAGCCATTTGATGGACTTAATATAGTTAAATAGATGAAGGAATGTCAGTGGGAGTCCTTGGCCTTGTTGAAGAGGCCAGTAGCAGATGGAAAGAAACTGTTCTTATGGCGTGAGGATTTGGTCCTGATGGACCGCAGCCTTCTGCCAGAGGGTAGTAGCTGGAACAGGGAGGGGCCAGGGTGGGAGGGGTCGGCCACAATCTTCCTCGCTCGCCTACAATCTTCCTCGCTCGCCTCAGGTTCCTCGAGGTGTGCAGGTCCTTGAGGGTAGGCAGATTGCAGCCGATCACCTTCTCGGCAGCATTTACATTTATGCATTTAGCAGACGCTTTTATGCAAAGCGACTTCCAACTGAGAGTTTAAAAAAAGTGCATAGGTCACTGATCATAACAACGAGATAGCCCCAAACATTGTGGGTAGCCAAACATGAAGCATACATTGTGAAACTAATTAAGTCCCAAAGGGAAGAACAATAAGAGCATGTACTGTGACAAGTTAAAATTAAACAGCAATAACCTCAAAAGTGCAAGTGTGTACCTGTGGAAAAAGCAAGAAACAATAATATATTTCACAGTGAGTACAATATTTTTAAGTGCCGTTGTACTCCTAGAACAAGTGTGTCTTGAGCCTTTTCTTGAAGGTGAGGAGACAGTGTCTTTGATGGAGGTGGGGAGTTGATTCCACCATTGGGGGGCCAGACAGGAAAGAGCTTGTGTTGGGACCGGGCGCTCTTGAGCGGTAGGACCACCAGACGGTTGTCAGAAGAAGACTGTAGGTGGCGGGTGGGGGTGTAAGGCTGGAGGAGAGACTTGATGTAGTCGGGTGCAGTCCCGTTCACTGCTGGGAAGGTCAGTACCAGAGTTTTGAATCTGATACGGGGCGTGATGGGAAGCCAGTGGAGGGAGATGAGGAGCGGGGTAACATGGGAGCGCAATGCCGCCTCATTCTGAATTCTCTGGAGAGGGCGGGTTGCGCATGCTGGGAGACCGGCGAGCAGCGAGTTGCAGTAGTCCAACTTGGAGAGGATAAGTGCTTAGACTAGCAGCTGGGTGGAATGCTCAGACAGGTATCTCCTGATCTTCCGGATGTTGTAGAGGGTGATTCTACACGATGGGGAGACTGCAGCAATGTGGGCTGTGAGGGAGAGCTCATCATCCATGGTCACCCCGAGGTTCCTGGCAGAGGATGAGGTGGTCACCATCGCCGATCCCAGGGTGATTGAGAGTTTGTGGGAGATGGAGGGTTTGGCCTCCATCGTACCAGTACCATACCTCCGTACGTCTTTACCAATATTCACCCTATATAAAACCTAACTACGCAATGTTGGTAGCGAACGGCCTTTCACTAATTCACTCAATCATTGACACATACACACACTTTCCTGCGCTCATGATATATATTCTACTGTGTGTGTGTGCGTGTGCGTGTGTGTGCGTGTGTGTGCATGTGTGTGCGTGTGTGCGTGTGTGTGCATGTGTGTGCGTGTGTGTGTGTGTGTGTGCGTGTGTGTGCGTGTGTGTGTGTGTAGGAGCTGCGTGTGTCAGAGCTGGAAAGAGATGTCTATGAAGCAAAGCGGAACAGAGACCAGGTGTGTGTGGAGAGAGACCAGGTGTGTGTGGAGAAGGATGAGCTACAACTACAGCTAGCGGAAGCACAGGACGCTTTGTCCCGCCTCCAGCTGCAGTCAGCCAGTGAAAAGAAAGAACTGAATGAGACGATTGCAGAGCTGGCCAATCAACTGCAGCAGGAAAGGGTGAGTCTGTCTGGCCCTCTACCTGACCCCTGACTTTGACCACAGAGGAAGTACTTTATAACCCTGACCCTTGACCACAGAGGAAGTACTTTATACCCCTGACCTTGACCACAGAGGAAGTACTTTATTACCCTGACCCCTGACCTTGACCACAGAGGAAGTACTTTATAACACTGACCCATGACCTTGACCACAGAGGAAGTACTTTATGACCCCTGACCTTGACCACAGAGGAAGTTCTTTATAACCCTGACCCACGACCTTGACCACAAAGGAAGTACTTTATAACCCTGACCTTGACCACAGAGGAAGTACTTTATAAGCCGACCTCTGACCCTGACCTATGGGGGAAGAGTTCAGGATGTAGGTGCGAGGGTTCAGAGACGGAATATGACCTCTGACCTCTGTCTCCTGTAGGAGGGGCGCCAGCAGGACCAGCAGCGTTTGGGGGAGTCCAGGGGGGTGACAGAGGACCTTAAGGGGGAGGCGGAGGACCTGCGGGGGGAGGCAGAGGACCTGAGGAGGGAGGCGGAGGACCTGAGGGGGAGAGTGTTACAGCTCGAGGAAGATCTGAGGGGGAGAGATGTTGAGCGAAGCGACAGAGTTCTGGACCAGGTAAGCTTGTAGAAGAGAGATAGTCAGGAAGTTTTGTATTTAGGCCTATTTAAACCAATTTATTATACTCTACGACACGTGCAGGTAAATAAGTTGCTAAATAAGTAATTTTTTCAATGAAAAAAGCTAGCTAGCTAGCAGTAGCTATCAAACGAGTTAAAACTTGAAATCGTAGAGTAGAATTCATTGGTTTAAATAGTAGCCACTCGGCCTCCGTGCATTTCATTGAGAAATATGGTAAAATATGTGACACAGTAGTTTTAAGAGCATAATATATGATTTCTCATTGGTTTGGTTAATCCATATTTCTTCAGTTTCTTATTTCTTTCCAACCCAAACGCATCTGTTATTACTGCAGCAATGCAGCGTGGCATGGAGGAGATCAGTCTGTGGCACTGCTGAGGTGTTATTACTGCAGCAATGCAGCGTGGCATGGAGGAGATCAGTCTGTGGCACTGCTGAGGTGTTATTACTGCAGCAATGCAGCGTGGCATGGAGGACATCAGTCTGTGGCACTGCTGAGGTGTTATTACTGCAGCAATGCAGCGTGTCATGGAGGACATCAGTCTGTGGCACTGCTGAGGTGTTATTGCTGCAGCAATGCAGCTTGGCATGGAGGACATCAGTCTGTGGCACTGCTGAGGTGTTATTACTGCAGCAATGCAACGTGGCATGGAGGAGATCAGTCTGTGGCACTGCTGAGGTGTTATTGCTGCAGCAATGCAGCGTGGCATGGAGGACATCAGTCTGTGGCACTGCTGAAGTGTTATTACTGCAGCAATGCAGCGTGTCATGGAGGACATCAGTCTGTGGCACTGCTGAGGTGTTATTACTGCAGCAATGCAGCGTGGCATGGAGGAGATCAGTCTGTGGCACTGCTGAGGTGTTATTGTTGCAGCATTGCAGCGTGGCATGGAGGAGATCAGTCTGTGGCACTGCTGAGGTGTTATTACTGCAGCAATGCAGCGTGGCATGGAGGACATCAGTCTGTGGAACTGCTGAGGTGTTATTACTGCAGCAATGCAGCGTGTCATGGAGGACATCAGTCTGTGGCACTGCTGAAGTGTTATTACTGCAGCAATGCAGTGTGTCATGGAGGACATCAGTCTGTGGCACTGCTGAGGTGTTATTACTGCAGCAATGCAGTGTGTCATGGAGGACATCAGTCTGTGGCACTGCTGAGGTGTTATTACTGCAGCAATGCAACGTGGCATGGAGGAGATCAGTCTGTGGCACTGCTGAGGTGTTATTACTGCAGCAATGCAGCGTGGCATGGAGGAGATCAGTCTGTGGCACTGCTGAGGTGTTATTACTGCAGCAATGCAGCGTGTCATGGAGGACATCAGTCTGTGGCACTGCTGAGGTGTTATTACTGCAGCAATGCAGCGTGGCATGGAGATCAGTCTGTGGCACTGCTGAGGTGTTATTGTTGCAGCAATGCAGCGTGGCATGGAGGAGATCAGTCTGTGGCACTGCTGAGGTGTTATTACTGCAGCAATGCAGCGTGGCATGGAGGACATCAGTCTGTGGCACTGCTGAGGTGTTATTACTGCAGCAATGCAGCGTGTCATGGAGGACATCAGTCTGTGGCACTGCTGAGGTGTTATTACTGCAGCAATGCAGCGTGTCATGGAGGACATCAGTCTGTGGCACTGCTGAGGTGTTATTACTGCAGCAATGCAGCTTGGCATGGAGGACATCAGTCTGTGGTACTGCTGAGGTGTTATTACTGCAGCAATGCAACGTGGCATGGAGGAGATCAGTCTGTGGCACTGCTGAGGTGTTATTACTGCAGCAATGCAGCGTGGCATGGAGGAGATCAGTCTGTGGCACTGCTGAGGTGTTATTACTGCAGCAATGCAGCGTGTCATGGAGGACATCAGTCTGTGGCACTGCTGAGGTGTTATTACTGCAGCAATGCAGCGTGGCATGGAGATCAGTCTGTGGCACTGCTGAGGTGTTATTGTTGCAGCAATGCAGCGTGGCATGGAGGAGATCAGTCTGTGGCACTGCTGAGGTGTTATTACTGCAGCAATGCAGCGTGGCATGGAGGACATCAGTCTGTGGCACTGCTGAGGTGTTATTACTGCAGCAATGCAGCGTGTCATGGAGGACATCAGTCTGTGGCACTGCTGAGGTGTTATTACTGCAGCAATGCAGCGTGTCATGGAGGACATCAGTCTGTGGCACTGCTGAGGTGTTATTACTGCAGCAATGCAGCTTGGCATGGAGGACATCAGTCTGTGGTACTGCTGAGGTGTTATTACTGCAGCAATGCAACGTGGCATGGAGGAGATCAGTCTGTGGCACTGCTGAGGTGTTATTGCTGCAGCAATGCAGCGTGGCATGGAGGACATCAGTCTGTGGCACTGCTGAAGTGTTATTACTGCAGCAATGCAGCGTGTCATGGAGGACATCAGTCTGTGGCACTGCTGAAGTGTTATGGAAGCCCAGGTTGCTCTGATAAAGGCCTTCAGCTCTTCCGCATTGTTGGGTCTGGTGTCTTGCATGTTCCTCTTCACAATACCCCATAGATTCTCTATGGGGTTTAGGTCAGGCAAGTGTGCTGGCCAATCAAGCACAGGGATACCATGGTCCTTAAACCAGGTACTGGTACCTTTTGCAGTGAGTGCAGTTGCCAAGTTCTGCTGGAAAATGAAATCCGCATCTCCATAAAGCTGCTCAGCAGAGGGAATATTCAAATTTTCTGAGACACTGAATTTTGTGTTTTCATTAGCTGTCGGTTATCATAGTTTCACTTTTTGAATCGAATAACTAAAATAAATCAACTTTTTGATGATATCCTAATTTATTGAGATGCACCTGTATATTTGTTTGTTTTCAGTTGTTTGTGGGTCAGATGATGGCTCTGACTGTTTGGATTGTTTTATTTTATCTTTTTCTGTGTCTTCAAATTAAAACACTTAAAGTGACCCCATGCTGGCTATTGAACCTGTTCTTTACTTGGCTAGCCTACTACTATTGGCCTACATTCTTATACGTAGTCTAATTTACAACACTGGGAATCCAGATTTGGTCATCTTGAAAAGTTTGTATCGGGATCAGGGTGATCCAATCCAATGTTGCTTTGGAAAACCAGTACAAAAGTAAAATGGATTACCTGACCCTGGATAACAAAACATGGGATTTCAAAATCCAGATCATTCTGATCCAGATTAAAATTTTTGAACAACTGACTTCTGGTGTGTGTGTGTGTGTGTGTAGGCCAGGTTGGAAGCTCAGTGTTGTCTGCAGGAGGAGGAAATGAAGCAGGTGACAGACTCGCTGGCAGCCTTGCAGCATGAATACAGCATCCTGAGAGAACAGCACAGGTAGCGTAAACCATGACCCTGAAGGCACTGGGTCTCTACTGGGTCTCTACTGTCTTTACTGGGTCTCTACTGTCTCTACTGGGTCACTAGTGTCTCTACTGGGTCTCTTCTGGGTCTCTACTGGTTCTATTGTGTCTCTACTGGGTCTCTAATGGGTCTCCATTGGGTCACTACTGTCTCTACTGGGTCTCTACTGTCTCTACTGGGTCTCTACTGGGTCTCTACTGTCTTTACTGGGTCTCTACTGTCTCTACTGGGTCACTACTGTATCTACTGGGTCTCCAATGGGTCTCTAATGGGTCTCTACTGGGTCACTACTGTCTCTACTGGGTCTCTACTGGGTCTCTACTGTCTCTAATGGGTCTCTAATGGGTCTCTAATGGGTCTCTACTGGGTCACTACTGTCTCTACTGGGTCTCTACTGGGTCTCTACTGTTTCTATTGGGTCTCTACTGGGTCTCTAATGGGTCTCTACTGGGTCACTAGTGTCTCTACTGGGTCTCTTCTGGGTCTCTACTGGTTCTATTGTGTCTCTAATGGGTCTCTAATGGGTCTCCATTGGGTCACTACTGTCTCTACTGGGTCTCTACTGTGTCTAAACCTAGCTCTGTGTGTGTCTGTCAGGAGACAGCTACTTGACCTGACCTCGCATTATGAGAGAGAACTTTCGTCCCAGATACAGCAGCACCAGCAGCACACACTCACCCTCACCCAGGACTACCTGCACAGGTAACACTCACCCTCACCCAGGACTACCTGCACAGGTAACACTCACCCTCACCCAGGACTACCTGCACAGGTAACACTCACCCTCACCCAGGACTACCTGCACAGGTAACCCTCACCCTCACCCAGGACTACCTGCACAGGTAACACTCACCCTCACCCAGGACTACCTGCACAGGTAACACTCACCCTCACCCAGGACTACCTGCACAGGTAACACTCACCCTCATCCAGGACTACCTGCACAGGTAACACTCACCCTCACCCAGGACTACCTGCACAGGTAACACTCACCCTCACCCAGGACTACCTGCACAGGTAACACTCACCCTCACCCAGGACTACCTGCACAGGTAACACTCACCCTCACCCAGGACTACCTGCACAGGTAACACTCACCCTCACCCAGGACTACCTGCACAGGTAACACTCACCCAGGACTACCTGCACAGGTAACACTCACCCAGGACTACCTGCACAGGTAACACTCACCTTCACCCAGGACTACCTGCACAGGTAACCCTTACCCAGGACTACCTGCACAGGTAACACTGACCCAGGACTACCTGCACAGGTAAAACTCACCCAGGACTACCTGCTCAGGTAACACTCACCCTCATCCAGGACTACCTGCACAGGTAACCCTTACCCAGGACTACCTGCACAGGTAACACTCACCTTCACCCAGGACTACCTGCAGAGGTAAAACTCACCCAGGACTACCTGCTCAGGTAACACTCACCCTCATCCAGGACTACCTGCACAGGTAACACTCACCTTCACCCAGGACTACCTGCACAGGTAACCCTCACCCAGGACTACCTGCACCGGTAACACTCACCCTCATCCAGGACTACCTGCTCAGGTAACACTCACCTTCACCCAGGACTACCGGCACAGGTAACACTCACCCTCATCCAGGACTACCTGCACCGGTAACACTCACCCTCATCCAGGACTACCTGCACAGGTAACACTCACCCTCACCCAGGACTACCTGCACAGGTAACACTCACCCTCATCCAGGACTACCTGCACAGGTAACACTCACCCTCACCCAGGACTACCTGCACAGGTAACACTCACCCTCACCCAGGACTACCGGCACAGGTAACACTCACCCTCATCCAGGACTACCTGCTCAGGTAACACTCACCTTCACCCAGGACTACCGGCACAGGTAACACTCACCCTCATCCAGGACTACCTGCAGAGATAACACTCACCCAGGACTACCTGCTCAGGTAACACTCACCCAAGACTACCTGCACAGGTAACCCTCACCCAGGACTACCTGCAGAGGTAACATTGTCCTCATCTAGGCCTACCTGCCAATCATTTCTGTGGGTATTGTTGTACTGTAACTGGTAAACACAGACCATTGCCTGATTGCACACCATTATGTATGCAGGCAGGGCAGAGACCAGGGTTATGGAAGGTATGCTCCGAACAAACACGCATGCCATTTTGAGTTTGTGTGTGTATGGTGTGTGTGTGGTTTGTGTGTGTGTGTATGGTGTGTGTATTGTTTGTGTGTGGGTTGCCCAAATTGCTGCGGTCTCCCGGTAGTGTAGATTCACCCTCTACAACATCCGGAAGATCAGGAGATACCTGTCTGAGCATTCCACCCAGCTGCTAGTCCAAGCACTTGTCCTCTCAAAGTTGGACTACTGCAACTCGCTGCTCGCTGGTGTCCCAGCATGCGCAACCCGCCCTCTTCAGAGGATTCAGAACGCAGCGGCCCGCCTGGTCTACAATCTACCCAGACGCTCCCATGTTACCCCGCTCCTCATCTCCCTCCACTGGCTACCCATCACGGCCCGTATCAGATGTAAGACCCTGATACTGACCTTCCGAGTAGTGAACGGGACTGCACCCGACTACATCAAGTCTATGCTCCAGCCTTTCACCCCCACCCGCCACCTACGGTCTTCTTCTGACAACCGCCTGTTGGTCCCACCGCTCAAGAGCGACCGATCCCAACACAAGCTCTTCTCCTGTCTGGCCCCCCAATGGTGGAATCACCTCCCCACCTCCATCAGAGACACTGACTGTCTCCCCACCTTCAAGAAAAGGCTCAAGACGCACTTGTTCCGGGAGTACAACGGCACGTAGGAATGATTGGCTGGACCTTATGTTAGTTTCCTCCAGGTTCACAATGACACTTATTGACAGACTTGTTGCTCTTGTTGGTTAGTTGAAACTGACTTAAAATTATTGTACTCACTGTGAAATTTACTGTTGTTGCTTGCTTTTTTCACAGGTACACTCTTGCACTTTTTGAGGTTCATGTTGTTTGATTAACTGCATGCTCTTATGGTTCTTCCCTTTGGGACTTATTTGGTTTTCACAATGTATGCTTCATTGCTACCAGCAATGTTTGGGGCTATCTCGTTGTTATGATCAGTGACTGATGCTCTTTTGTAAAGCTCTCTCTAGGAAGTCGCTTTGGATAAAAGTGTCTGCTAAATGTATAAATGTAAATGTAATGTATGGTGTGTGTGTGTATGGTGTGTGTGTGTGTGTGTGTGTGTGTATGGTGTGTGTGTGTGTATGGTGTGTGTGTGTATGGTGTGTGTGTGTGTGTGTGTGTATGGTGTGTGTGTATGGTGTGTGTGTATGGTGTGTGTGTATGGTGTGTGTGTATGGTGTGTATGGTGTGTGTGTGTGTGTGTGTGTATGGTGTGTGTGTGTGTGTATGGTGTGTGTGTGTGTATGGTGTGTGTGTGTGTGTGTATGGTGTGTGTGTGTGTGTGTGTGTGTGTGTGTGGTGTGTGTGTGTGTGTGTATGGTGTGTGTGTATGGTGTGTGTGTATGGTGTGTGTGTATGGTGTGTATGGTGTGTGTGTATGGTGTGTGTGTGTGTATGGTGTGTGTGTGTGTGTGTGTATGGTGTGTGTGTATGGTGTGTATGGTGTGTGTGTGTGTGTGTGTGTGTGGTGTGTGTGTGTGTGTGTATGGTGTGTGTGTATGGTGTGTATGGTGTGTGTGTGTGTGTATGGTGTGTATGGTGTGTGTGTATGGTGTGTGTGTGTGGTGTGAGCAGGCTACAGCAGGCACAGCAGCAGTGTGAGGATGTAGAGCGGAGCCGATGCAGGTTGGAGGGACAGAGGGAGGAGCTTGTTACCAGGTTACAAGACCTGCTCAGATCTCATTGGACAGAAGCACTACTCCTACTCAACACTCAGGTACTCAAACACACATTTACTCACACACACCATAAACTCACACACACACTCACACAAATACTTCCCTCACAGACACAGACACACACACTATATGCTCACACACCATACACATACACACATTCACACACACCATACACTCACAAACCTTGCTGTGTGTTGCAGGCTGAACTATCTTCTCGGTGTGAAGAACGCAAAAACTGGAACAAAATATCAACCTCCAGTACACACACTGAAGGTACAACTCACTCACACACTACCTCACACACACACACACAGCCTCACGCACACTCACATACTCACACACACACGTACACACAAACTGAAGATAGTGAACGACATGTCAGTTTGATATTTTCTTCTTTCTCAGAGACTCAAGCTGTAGTTCTCCATCTCTCCAGAGAACGAGGAGATGGACAGAGGAGAGAAGGAGAGAAGAGAGGAAGAGGGGGAGAGAGGAGAGAAGGGGGAGAGTGGAGAGAAGGGGCAGAGAGGAGAGAAGGGGGAGAGAGGAGAGAAGGAGAAGGAGGAGAGTGGAGAGAAGGGGGAGAGAGGAGAGAAGGAGAGAGGAGAGAAGGGGGGAAGAGGAGAGAAGGAGGAGAGAAGCGAGAAGGAGGAGGAGAGAGGAGAGAAGGGGGAGAGAGGAGAGTAGGGGGAGAGAGGAGAGAAGGAGGAGAGAGGAGAGAAGGAGGAGGAGAGAGGAGAGAAGGAGGAGGAGAGAGGAGAGAAGGGGAAAGGAGAGAAGCATGGGGAGAGCGTAGAGAGGGAGGAAGAGAGGGAGCAGAAAGTCGAGGGGTAGGAGGGGAGAGGAGAAAGGGAGAAAAAGGGGGAGGAGATGGAGAGCTAGGAGTGGGAAGCAGAGGAGGAGAGGGAGTAGAAGTGATTGCTCACCCTCTGGAACCTCAGCTGGACTCTAGTCACCTGGCAGGTAACACACACACTCACACACCATACACACACACCTTGCACTCACCGTGGTTACATGGATTCGAATTACTGGCTTATTTGGACTGAAATAGAATGATCCCTTTCTTGTAAACACCTTTGTTCGAATCATTGCGGTCCGACTACGATTTGATCGACCCCCTACATAACTCGATCCGAGTCGGTTGATAATTCGGACATCGCATGCTTGTAAACGGTAGCCTGACGTTGTCATACTCATAATTCTAGTCAGAATATGAGTCTGAGAACTCTCCGTTGGGCTTTGACTACAGGGCGTGTTTCAAACGAGCCTGGAAAACAAATGCCTCTTCGCTCAATTGGATAGATCTACAACCAATCAGAGCAACAGAGTATGTGACGTATGTTAAGCACCGCATAGTTGTTGTCAACAGAACTAAACTACAAGCAGACTTGAAGTATGCTTGAAGAATGAATACAAACGATTTTTGCCGGTGTTGTAAAATTAATTTAAGGGTAGGGAGAGTACTTGTTCACACGGTCAACCTTTTTGAGCGAAACAATAAAGGGCAATGCATATACGAAGTTTTCCGTTTAGGATTACAACTCCATCGGGGCCAGCTGATAAATTAAACTTTTACCGAATCCCGTAGGAAGGACGGCAAAAACATATTTTCCATCGACAAATGCCTTGATTGCGTCTCTCTGTTCCTCTTTCAAAATTAATGCGCTGTCGATGTCTTCTAAAACAGACTCGATGGCAGAATCACAACATCCCAGATCTCCAGCGGTAGCCATGTTTGTTCAAAACGAATTCAACTTAAGCGCTCTTTTGTGACGTGGGTGATTACGTTACTGTTAATCATCTGTCCATCATCGTATAAAGCCCGCCCTGGCAATTTCATTGGTTCGCCCAGATTCTGGTTTTCTGTAGTTGGTCCCCAATACGAGACCCTCCAGACCCAATTTCCCGAACAAATTTCTTTTGGGCGGGGAGAAGTTGGGCTGGCAGCCAGGCTATGTAAACGGTGAATTGGACTATGAACTGGACTCTGCGTCTTTGCGCATGCTTGAGATCCTGCCGCCCTCCCTCCCAGGTTGTGACCTGGAAGTTGGAAAAGACGATAAGTTAGTGCTACCGGGAGACGGCCCGGCAGAAACAAACAATGCGAGCAAATAGGGGACGTAGCTTCACCTTGCTCTCCGTTCGCCGTTTTTTGCGAAATGTTGTTGTTGTTGGTATTGGTGAAGAGGTCAAGCGGAAAGGGCTGTATCACCACTAGTTGTAATGAAAACAGCGCCACGTATTGTACTGGGATATGACATGCTTTCGGCCAATGATTCGGTTTATTCACTGCCATATATATTAGGATAAAAGCAGTTGCCCCAAAAATTTGCATTATCCGAATACAGCTAGATTCGAATTGATACCAGCATGGAAACGTACTGACTAACTTGCCCACACTCACGCATACCATACATTTACACACAATCAGACACACCATACACACACACACACACACCATACACATACAAACACCACACACAAACACCACTCACATACATAATGCCCACTCCCTGTCCCTATCAGGGTTCATGTGCCAGAGACTGTAGGGTTAGGGTTAGAGGGTTCATGTGCCAGAGACTGTAGGTGAGGAGGGAATGGGATTATGCCTAATCTCATAATCTGGTGTTCTCTGGGTGACCGCTAGGAATCTTCTGAACATTATGTTTTAGCGCTAACCTGATCTAACATTGGCGCATGCTAAACTGAGCAAATGCTAACATGGGCTAATATTAATTTAATCTAATGTTAACCTGGGTTAATGCTAATTTAAGACAAGGCTAATGTAAATTAATGTTAACCAGGACTAAAACTAACCAGGGCTATGCTAACCTATGTTTGTGTGCGTGTGTGTGGTTCCACAGAAGTAGGGTGTGGAAGTGAGGAGGGATTAGTGCTAAAGGGGAGGGCCTATGGACTAGAGCCAGGATTGGAGAGTGCTGAAAGAGATACGCCCCCTTCCCTGAAAGACTCCGCCCCCCCCGATGACGGCAGATGCAGTGAGCTACACTACTATGTCTCTATGGTAACACACACATACAATACTATGTCTCTATGGTAACACACATACAGTACTATGTCTCCATGGTAGGTTACTCACATACACTCTTCTCTCCTTTCTCTCTCTTCCCCCTCCCTCTCTACCTCCTTCTCTTTCTCCCTCCCTCCATCCCTCTCTCCTTCCCTACTCTGCCCCTCCCTCTGTCCTTACCTCCCCATCCCCTCCCCCCTCTCTCTCCTTACCTCCCCATCCCCTCCCTCCTCCCTCTGTCCTTACCTCCCCACCCCCCTCTCTCTCCTTACCTCCCCCTCCCCTCCCCCCTCTCTCTTTACCTCCTCCTCTCTCCTTACCTCCCCCTCCCCTCCCCGTCTCTCTCCTTACCTCCCCCCTCTCTCTCCTTTCCTCCCTCTCTCTCCCCTCCCCCCTCCCCCCTCTCCTCAACTACCCCTCCCCCCTCTCTCTCCTTACCTCCCCCTCTCTCCCCTCCCCCCTCTCTCTCCTTACCTCCCCCTCCCCCCTTTCCCTTACCTCCCCATCCCCCCTCTCTCTCCTTACCTCCCCCGTCTCTCTCTTTATCTCCCCCTCTCTCCTTACCTCCCCCTCTCTCTCCTTACCTCCCCCTCCCCCCTTTCCCTTACCTCCCCCTCCCCCCTGTCTCTCCTTACCTCCCCCTCTCTCCCCTCCTCTCTCTCTCCCCTCCCCCCTCTCCTCACCTACCCCTCCCCCCTCTGTCTCCTTACCTCCCCCTCTCTCCCCTCCCCCCTCTCTCTCCTTACCTCCCCCTCTCTCCCCTCCCCCTCTCTCTCCTTATCTCCCCCTCTCTCCCCTCCCTCCTCTCTCTCTCCCCTCCCCCCTCTCCTTACCTACCCCTCCCCCCGCTCTCTCTCTTTCTCTCTCTATCTCTCTCTCTCTCTCTCAGCTGTTAGATCGATCTCCAGGAGAGACAGTGGAGAGTGACATCACGGGTATTCAAGGTGACAGTAAATATACTCATTTAGATTCTACCAGCATCTACTTGCATTCATTTTAATTTAAGATGGTGTGTGTGTGCGTGTGTGAAGGTTCATCCTGCGATAGTGGAATGTCTGCATCTCTTCCTGTTCACCAACCTAGAGAGACTCCAGCTAACAGAGGTGACACACTCACACACATACACCATCCCACAGACTCTGACCCTGTGTGTGTGTATGGTGTGTGTGTGTATGGTGTGTGTGTGTGTGGTGTGTGTGTGTATGGTGTGTGTGTGTATGGTGTGTGTGTGTATGGTGTGTGTGTGTGTGTAGGTCAGATGGTTTCCTCCCGGCCTGACAGGGCAGCTCTCTCCCTGCACCTGCTCTCCCTGCTCAGGTAGCACACACACACACAAACACATATACTCACACACACACATACCCTCACACACTCACTCACACACACACGTACATACTCACCCCCTTCACTGTCTCATCCTCTCAGGGCTGACAGAGTGGACCCTAGCAGCGTCATGTCGAGGGAGGGGGGCGTGTCCATCACACCAACTCCACCCCTCAGGGGTCTCCCAGACAACTGTCAGGAGGACAGGAGGGGTCAGGGGTTGGGAAGAATGGGTCAGAGGTCAGGAGGGAGGGGTCAGGGGTTGGGAGTAGCTAAGAGGGGAAGGGGGGCAGTGTGGCGGTAAAGGTAGACTAGGTGGCAGTTGAAATAGTTCATATTGTAACCCTGTATTGTACTGGACTCTGTGTTCAGTTTGACAAAATAACCCTAACCCTGGTGGTTTTTATTAAAAGGCTTTTATTAACATTCTCAGTATCCATCAGTGTCTGTTATTAACATTCTCAGTATCCATCAGGTCTGTTATTACAAGTCTCTGTCTGCGTCCGGGTTAGTGTGTGTAGTCGGGGTTAGTGTGTGTAGTCGGGGTTAGTGTGTGTAGTCGGGGTTAGTGTGTGTGTAGTCGGGGTTAGTGTGTGTAGTCGAGGTTAGTGTGTGTAGTCGGGGTTAGTGTGTGTAGTCGGGGTTAGTGTGTGTAGTCGGGGTTAGTGTGTGTAGTCAGGGTTAGTGTGTGTAGTCAGGGTTAGTGTGTGTAGTCGGGGTTAGTGTGTGTGTAGTCGGGGTTAGTGTGTGTAGTCGAGGTTAGTGTGTGTAGTCGGGGTTAGTGTGTGTAGTCGGGGTTAGTGTGTGTAGTCGGGGTTAGTGTGTGTAGTCGGGGTTAGTGTGTGTAGTCGGGGCTAGTGTGTGTAGTCGGGGTTAGTGTGTGTAGTCGAGGTTAGTGTGTGTAGTCAGGGTTAGTGTGTGTAGTCGGGGTTAGTGTGTGTAGTCGGGGTTAGTGTGTGTAGTCGGGGTTAGTGTGTGTAGTCGGGGTTAGTGTGTGTAGTCGGGGTTAGTGTGTGTAGTCGGGGTTAGTGTGTGTAGTCGGGGCTAGTGTGTGTAGTCGGGGTTAGTGTGTGTAGTCGAGGTTAGTGTGTGTAGTCAGGGTTAGTGTGTGTAGTCGGGGTTAGTGTGTGTAGTCGGGGTTAGTGTGTGTAGTCAGGGCTAGTGTGTGTAGTCGGGGTTAGTGTGTGTAGTCGGGGTTAGTGTGTGTAGTCGGGGTTAGTGTGTGTTGTCGGGGTTAGTGTGTGTAGTCGAGGTTAGTGTGTGTAGTCGGGGTTAGTGTGTGTAGTCAGGGTTAGTGTGTGTGTAGTCAGGGTTAGTGTGTGTGTAGTCAGGGTTAGTGTGTGTAGTCGGGGTTAGTGTGTGTAGTCAGGGTTAGTGTGTGTAGTCGGGGTTAGTGTGTGTAGTCGGGGTTAGTAAAGACTGTTTAAAGTCTAACCCTAACCCTTACATTGTGTTTGGAGTTAAGAAAATGAGCCATGCATTCAGAAAATGTGTAAGCAAACGAAAGAACTGAAACTAAATTGAAGGAATTACCTATTACAGTTTTTCTCCATTGCTTTGGCTCATTTCACGAAACAGAAATGACATTCTCAAAACAACACGTGCAAACCTCCAAACCACTGGGCACTTGTTCACAACAGATTGGAATTTCCCATTCCTTTGATCAAATTGCAATTGTATTAGCACATCCTTGTAAATGACAAGTGCAATTGCCAACAGTTGGCACAAATTTAAAATGATTTAGCATATCTTTGCAAATGATTAAGTACAATTGCCTTCAGTTAGGCCAATTACCAATTGAATATATCTTGCTGAATATATCTTGCTAAACTGACTGTTGCTTCTCAGTCAAGTGATTATTCTCTGCAAAACATATTGGCATAATTTCCTTGTGTACATCATCACCTGCACAATAGTTCACTCCACTGTCTCAATCTTTCAGGCACGTAATACCATGAAAAAAATAGTATATATTGTAATATGGATCTCTTGGATCAACTGGTTCCAGTCATTGTCAGGTGCAACTAGAACTTTACTAAACAAGGGGACACATCCGATCACCAATCACACAGTAAGTTTAGTTAGCTGACAGGAGCTATGCAGCAGTATAAATCCTTCCATCAAATATATAAGGCTTGTCCCAGGCCAGCTCGGGGGAAACATCACTGTGTGTGCTGCCATTGCAGAGAATGGCGTAGTCACCCACATTCCCAGTCTTGGCCCATACGATACCAAGACGCTCCTGGTGTTCTTGGACCGCCTGCACTCTGATCTTATCCCTCTGAATGAGAGGGGTTTGGTGGGACCTCACTTGCTTACATTTGTCATTGTGTGGGACAATGTAAGCTTCCACTGTGGCCCACTCATCAGGGTTCACTGCCCATCCAAGAATGCTGATGGTGCTCCATTTAATATTTATTCATTTAGCAGATGCTTTCATCCAAAGTGACTTCCAAGAGAGAGCTTTACAGAAGTGCATAGGTCAATGATCATAAACAACTAGATAGCCCCAAAAATTGTGGGTAGCCAAAACACGAAGCATACATTGTGAAAAGCAAATAAGTGCCAATGGGAAGAAACATAAGAGCATGTGGTTAAACAAGTTACAATTACATGTAAACAACATGAACATGAAGTGCAAGAGTGTACCTGTAGGAAAGCAAGAAAACAATACGTAATATAATTCACTGAGAGTACAAGAAGTTACAGCAAATCAGTTACAACTAACCAACAACAGCAACAAGTCCCTCTATAAGTGTCATTGTGTTCCTGGAGGAAACTAACATCAGGTCCAGCAAATCATTCCTAAGTACTGTTGTACTCCTGGAACAAGTGCGTCTAGCCTTTTCTTGAAGGTGGGGAGACAGTCAGTGTCTCTGATGGAGGTGGGGAGGTGATTCCACCATTGGGGGGCCAGGCAGGAGAAGAGCTTGGGTTTGGAGCGGGCGCTCTTGAGAGGTGGGGCCACCAGACGGTTGTCAGAAGAAGACCGCAGGTGGCGGGTGGGGTTGTAAGGCTGGAGGAGAGACTTGATGTAGTCGGGTGCAGTCCCGTTCACCGCTCGGAAGGTCAGTACCAGGGTCTTGAATCTGATACGGGCCGTGATGGGTAGCCAGTGGAGGGAAATGAGGAGCGGGGTAACATGGGAGCGTCTGGGTAGATCGAAGACACAGTATTCTGGAAAGAAAAAATCTACTACAGTAACTGTTGCACAGTGCACATGAGGGATATTTCTAAGGTCCACTGCCATACTGACAAAACATCTAAACATTTTGACCTGCAGTGTTTACACAATGCCAAAGGGACTTTTCATCTTGGGGGCACTGACTATTTATATGAGAACATGATTTTGTTTTGAAGCACTAGTTAACTGTTTTGGGTGAGATATTACCTTTTGAAGGTGATCTATGTAGTTGTGATGAACCATATAGGCTATAGGTAATTTCAGTTTCAAGAATTGAGCCAAAACAATGGAGAAACACTTAAATAGTGTGATCTATGGTTAGAGAAAGGGTTATTTAAGGTTATGATTTATAGGGATAAAAGGTTAGGGTTATAACAAGTAACCTACAGAGAGGTGATTGGTCAGTCATGGTTCTCAGCTAGAAGGATGATTTATCTAGGTTGAGCCATTAGTATACTGCTTTCTAAAACATGAAAAAAACTGTGAAACACACAATGCTGAACACACACTGGTGAACACACACTGCAGAATACACACACTGCTGAACACACACTGCTGAATACACACCCTGCTGAACACACACTGCTGAACACACACTGGTGAACACACACACTGCTGAACACACACTGCTGAACACACACTGCTGAACACACACTGCTGAATACACACCCTGCTGAACACACACTGCTGAACACACACTGCTGAACACACACACTGCTGAACACACACTGGTGAACACACACTGCTGAACACACACACTGCTGAATACACACACTGCTGAACACACACACTGCTGAACACACACACTGCTGAATACACACACTGCTGAACACACACTGCTGAACACACACTGGTGAACACACACACTGCTGAACACACACTGCTGAACACACACTGCTGAACACACACACTGCTGAACACACACTGGTGAACACACACTGCTGAACACACACTGCTGACCACACACACTGCTGAACACACACTGCTGAACACACACTGGTGAACACACACTGCTGAACACACACACTGCTGAACACACACTGGTGAACACACACTGCTGAACACACACACTGCTGAATGCACACACTGCTGAACACACAACAAGATTAAACAGAAATAGGCTTGAGTCCCTCCCTCCCTCTCTCTCCTCCCCCTCTCTCTCCTCCCCCTCTCTCCCTCCCCCTCTCACCCCCTCTCTCCTGCCAGAGAGAAGATCAGACTGGACAGTCTGTCTTTGCTCAGAGGCCGACTAACATCGCATCACCTGGGGAGTGTCTGGATGCAGTGTGTGTGTGTGTGAGGGGAGATTGGTAGGTAAGACAGTGTGTCTGTGATTGTGTGGAGGTGGAGGTGTTCATGTGTGTATCTGGATCTTCATGAGTCTGAATATCGTGTAAACCAGCAACAGGTGAGTGTAAAAGAGTGGGAGGGTAGGGTGAGAGTGTTTGAGTTAGTGTGTGTGTGAATGACTGATAGTGTGTGTGTGAGTGACTGATAGTGTGTGTGTGAGTGACTGATAGTGTGTGTGTGAGTGAGTGACTGATAGTGTGTGTGTGAGTGAGTGACTGATAGTGTGTGTGTGAATGACTGATAGTGTGTGTGTGAGTGACTGATAGTGTGTGTGTGAGTGACTGATAGTGTGTGTGTGAGTGACTGATAGTGTGTGAACAAAACAGTTGTTGGCTGTTTTAATTTGCTCTTTAATTCATTTATTGGATAAATGAAGCTATGAGCCAGTCCTTACCTTCCTCCCTCCATGAGCCAGTCCTGACCTCCCTCCCCCTCTTCCTCCCTCTATGAGTCAGTCCTGACCTCCCTCTTCCTCCCTCTATGAGCCAGTCCTGACCTCCCTCCCCCTCTTCCTCCCTCTATGAGTCAGTCCTGACCTCCCTCTTCCTCCCTTTATGAGCCAGTCCTAACCCTAACTATGACCCTGCAGCCCAACCCTTGGAACCCTCCCTCCCTCTCTCCCTTCCTTCTATCTTTCCTTCCTGTGTCTTTTCCTTCACTCCCTCTCTCAAACCCCTCATTTTACACCAACTATATATATTGTCCAATATAACAACAATACCACACTATATTAACTATAGGTACAGTGATATGCAGATGACTGAAATAGCATAAACACGATGATTATGCTGTCACACACAGCTACAGATAGTAGGTTACGTGTTTAGGACAGGCTGCGAGGGGCTAAGAGGGTTTAAGTAAAGATCATTAGCTGAACTCTGTTTCTGCTTCAGAGACAAAAATATAACCAGGATTAGCTAACCCTAACTCTCCAATTTCCCTCTCTCTCCCCTCTCTCTCTCTCTGCTTCTTTCCCTCTCTCTCCCCTTTCTCTCTCTGCTTCCTTCTCTCTCTCTCCCTCCTTCCCTCTACCTTAACTCTCCACCTTCCCTCTCTCTCCCTTTTCTCTCTCTGCTTCTTTCTCTCTCTCTCCCTCCTTCCCTCTACCCTAACTCTCCACCTTCCCTCTCTGTCCCCTCTCTCTCTCTGCTTCCTTCTCTCTCTCGCCCTCCTTCCCTCTACCCTAACTCTCCACCTTCCCTTTATCTCTACGTCCTTCAACCTCTATCTCAACCTCACTACTTGGATATACTGGAAATTATTATAGTTCAAGTTCAAGTCCTTTATTGTCAGATGCACAAAACACAGGGTCAGACTGGGCACTGAAATTCTTAGGACAAGACAACGCAAAGCAAGCTAGCATGACAGGACATATAAGTACTCAGAACAAGTTTAGATCTATGACAAGCTAACATTTTTCTTAGGTCGCTGCCCCCGCAACCCGACCCCCGGACAAGCGGTAGATGACGACGACAACAAGCTAACGTATAATACAATAAACCTCGTAAATATACAAAATGATAAGCAATAGAGTATACTAAACCTATAATACACAATATCCTATACTAATCTTATACCCTATACTAACCTAGAGACAAGTAGGGTCCACATATATATATTATATAGTGTGGATATACTGTTTAATATACAGTATATGACTTTATAATAATAATATTCTTTATCCAAAGCTTAGATTTATATACGCTACTGGTCAAAACTGTTAGAACATCCCCGTTTTACAGTTTTTATTTTAATTGTTCAATTTCTGCATCTACTCTGAAAGGGTTGTTTCACTTTAACTTTTTGGTTAAAAAAAACATATTAGAAAATCATAATTAGTGTCTGGTAGCTGAGATGTGGGTAGTCTACATGTATACTATTATCTGCTCATCCCTCCATCTCCATCTCTCCATCTCTCATCTCTCCATCCCTCATCTCTCCATCCCTCATTTCTCGATCTCTCATCTCTCCATCCCTCATCTCTCCATCTCTCATCTCTCCATCCCTCATCTCTCCATCCCTCCATCTCCATCCCTCATCTCTCCATCTCTCATCTCTCCATCCTTCATCTCTCCATGTCTCCATCCCTCATCTCTCCATCCCTCATCTCTCCATCTCTCCATCTCTCATCTCTCCATGTCTCCATCCCTCATCTCTCCATCTCTCATCTCTCCATCTCTCCATCTCTCATCTCTCCATGTCTCCATCCCTCATCTCTCCATCTCTCATCTCTCCATGTCTCCATCCCTCATCTCTCCATCTCTCCATCTCTCATCTCTCCATGTCTCCATCCCTCATCTCTCCATCTCTCCATCTCTCATCTCTCCATGTCTCCATCCCTCATCTCTCCATCTCTCATCTCTCCATCTCTCATCTCTCCATCTCTCCATCTCTCCATGTCTCCATCCCTCATCTCTCCATCTCTCATCTCTCCATCTCTCCATCTCTCATCTCTCCATGTCTCCATCCCTCATCTCTCCATCTCTCATCTCTCATCTCTCCATCCCTCATCTCTCCATCTCTCATCTCTCCATCCCTCCATCCTTCATCTTTCCATCTCTCATCTCTCCATCTCTCATCTCTCCATCTCTCCATCCCTCATCTCTCCATCTCTCATCTCTCCATCCCTCATCTCTCCATCTCTCCATGTCTCCATCCCTCATGTCTCCATGTCTCCATCCCTCATCTCTCCATCTCTCCATGTCTCCATCGCTCATCTATCCATGTCTCCATCCCTCATCTCTCCATCCCTCATCTCTCCATCTCTCCATCTCTCCATGTCTCCATCCCTCATCTCTCCATCTCTCCATGTCTCCATCCCTCATCTCTCCATCTCTCATCTCTCCATCTCTCATCTCTCCATCTCTCCATCCCTCATCTCTCCATCTCTCCATGTCTCCATCCCTCATCTCTCCATCTCCCATCTCTCCATCTCTCATCTCTCCATCTCTCATGTCTCTCGGCACTTTTTGTGGTTCATGTTGTTTTAATTTGTAACTTGTATAACTGCATGCTCTTATGGGTTTAATTTGTAACTTGTATAACTGCATGCTCTTATGGGTTTAATTTGTAACTTGTATAACTGCATGCTCTTATGGGTTTAATTTGTAACTTGTATAACTGCATGCTCTTATGGGTTTAATTTGTAACTTGTATAACTGCATGCTCTTATGGGTCTTCCCTTTTGGCACTTGTTTAGTTTTTTCACAATGTATGCTTCATGTTTTGGCTGCTTGCAATGTTTGGGACTACCTCGTTGTTATGATCAGTGACCTATGCTCTTTTGTAAAGCTCTCTCTTGGAAGTCGTTTTGGATAAAAGCGTCTGCTAAATGCATAAATGTAAATGTAATGTCTCCATCCCTCATCTCCATCCCTCATCTCTCCATCTCTCTTCTTCAGATGGTTTCCATGATCATGAGCTTTCCACATGGAATGCTGTTGCTATGGCTGTGGTTGCTAGGCGTCCCTGCAGTGTGGACGACCACCTACAAGATAGCTCTGGTGGGGCCATGGTCATGTGACCCTCTCTTCTCTCGCGCAATGCCGGGGGTGGCTGCTAACCTGGCATTGTCACGGTTACGTAAAGACCCCAGCCTGAACCGAGGGTACTGGTATGATGTCTCCGTGGTAACCGAGCCATGCAGCACCTCCCAGGCCCTCAAGCGACTGGCAGAACTAGAGGGCTACGGCCACGCCTTCTTGGGCCCCTTCAACCCCGCCCTCTGTTCTGCAGCCTCCCTATTGGCCAGCAACTGGAAGGCAGGGCTGGCCTCCCCAGGCTGCCTGGGTACTGATTGGCCGTCATTGGCACCCGTCCCGCCCCCGCCCCGCCTTCTTTTTTCTGTCCTGAGGTTCTTCCGCTGGGCGCACGTGGGCGTGGTCTGCGCTTCCAGCGACCTATGGGAGGCCACCGGGCAGGAAGTGGCGTCCTCGCTGCGCGCCCTGGGTGTCCCCGTGGGCCCTGTGGTCACTATGGATACAGAGGGGGAGGGGCCCAGGCCCGCTCTCAAGACCATCAGGATGGCTGACAAGGTCAAAGGTCAGAAGAGGGTTCGAGAAAGAGAGAGAGTGTGTGAGAGTGTTTGAGAGGGTGAGTGTAAGAGTACGTTGGTGAGTTTGTCAGAGTGTGTTGAAGAAAGTGTGAGTGTGTTCCCTCTACTAACTCTCCCTACCCTAACCCTCTGCAGTGGTGATCATGTGCATGAGCTCAGTTCTGATTGGAGGAGAGGAGCAGCGAGAGCTCCTATTGACTGCGCTGGACATGGGCATGGTGTCTGATGGCTACGTCTTCCTGCCATATGACACTCTGCTATACGCGCTGCCCTATCAGGAGGCAGCCTTCCCTGTGCTAACCAATCACACGCGGCTGCGTCAGGCATACGACGCTGTGGTAACCGTCACCATGGACTCAGAGAGCAGCTTCCATGAGGCGTACCGCCAAGCCCAGCTCTCCCACCAGCTTCGTAGCTCTGTCCCCGCCAGCGAGGTGGGTGGGGGTGTGGGTGGGTGCGTGTACCTTTCTGAAGTCTTCCTATTGTAACTTGATCTTTTGTGTCTGTGTGCATGCATGTGTATGTCTGTGTTTGTGTGTTACATGTGTGTTTGTGTGTTACATGTGTATGTGTGTGTCTGTGTTTGTGTGTTATATGTGTATGTGTGTGTCTGTGTTTGTGTGTTGCATGTGTATGTGTGTGTCTGTGTTTGTGTGTTACATGTGTGTGTCTGTGTTTGTGTGTTACATGTGTGTGTCTGTGTGTTGCATGTGTATGTGTGTGTCTGTGTTTGTGTGTTGCATGTGTATGTGTGTGTCTGTGTTTGTGTGTGTGTGGCAGGTGTCCCCTCTGTTCGGGACCATATACAACGCTGTCTACTTCATTGCTAAGGCAGTGGAAGAGCGTCGCCAGGCGGGCGGGGGCCGCTGGGTAACGGGGGCGGAGCTCCCCCAGAGTGACGGAGGGTTTGAGTTCCAGGGCTTCAACCAGCCGGTGACAGGGGGGCGGGGTGGGGAGGGCATGCAGGCACGGTACGTGGTCCTGGACTCAGCTGGAGGAGACCGGCTCCGAGCCACACACAGCCTGGAGCCCACACACACACACGCCACCAGGGGGGGCCTCAGGCCTCTGCCACACTCCTTCCACTTCCCTGGGGGGAAACCCCCCTCCAGCAGCTTCTGTTGGTTCAGCCCAGAAACAGCCTGCACTGATGGTCCGTACCACCTACACAGGGACAGGGGGTGGGGATGTGTGTGTGTAATGTGTTTGTGTGTGTGTGTGTAATGTGTGTGTGTGTGTGTTTTCAGGTATGAGCAGTGTAACTCTCTTCTTCCTCTTCATTCTGCTGTGTCTGTTTGGGGGAGCTGCCTGGTTCTACAAGAGGTGACACACACACGTCACAAAGTAGACACACACTCTTAAAACTCACACTCACAATGAAGTGTACATATAATAATAAGCATGCACACATTATTATACTGAAAACCATCTTCTCCAATCTCTCATATTTTTATCTCTCTGCCCATGTTGTGTCTTTTGTATCCTGTCTGACCATAACCCTGTCTGACCCTAACCCTGTCTGACCCTAACCCTAACCCTGTCTGACCCTAACCCTGTCTGACCCTAACCCTGTCCGACCCTAACCCTGTCCGACCCTAACCCTGTCCGACCCTAACCCTGTCCGACCCTAACCCTGTCTGACCCTAACCCTGTCCGACCCTAACCCTGTCCGACCCTAACCCTGTCCGACCCTAATCCTGTCTAACCGTAACCCTGTCCGACCCTAACCCTGTCCGACCCCCCCAGGCGTGGAGGGGCCGTAGCAGCTGTGAGCAGCAAGGTGGTGCTGACTCTGGATGACCTGGTCTTCATTAACACTCAAGTCAGCAGGAAGGTCAGTGTGTCTTCATTCCAGTGTAGGAGTGTGTGTGTGCGTGTGTAGAGGTTGATGGAGGGTGTGTAGAGGTTGATGGAGGAGAGTGTGTGTGTGTGTGTGTGTGTGTAGAGCTTGATGGAGGAGAGTGTGTGTGTGTGTGTGTAGAGCTTGATGGAGGAGAGTGTGTGTGTGTGTGTGTAGAGGTTGATGGAGGAGTGTGTATGTGTCTGTGTGTAGAGGTTGATGGAGGAGAGCATGGTGCAGAGTGTCCTGGATGTGAAGACTCCCGTCTCTGTCTGTGGGCGGAGCTACATCCAGACCACACCAGACAGCTCCAACATCGCCATGCTGGAGGTAACACACACATGCTACTACATGCGCTAAGATATATAAACACACACAGACACACACCAAGATACACACACACTACCACACACACTAAGATGCACACACACATGCTATCACACACAAAATACCACACACATGCTACCACACACTGACATACACACACGCTATCACACACACATGCTACAACACACACACTGACACAGACACTCACTATCACACACACACATGCTATCACACACATGCACACACGGTACCGCAGACATGCTAAGACACGCACTAAGATAGCACCACATGCTAACATAGCATTCTATAGGACACATGCCAACTCACACACTTTGAGAGGGTGTTGTGATAACTGATATGTTGGGGTGTTGTTGCCAGGGTGACAGGGTGTGGATAAAGAAATGTCCAAAAGGAGAAACAGTGCTGAGCATTGATCAGAACACCAAGACCTTGTTCAACCAGGTAACACACACACACCCTGGTCAACCAGGTAACACACACAGACACACACACCCTGGTCAACCAGGTAACACACACACACCCTGGTCAACCAGGTAACACACACACACCCTGGTCAACCAGGTAACACACACACACCCTGGTCAACCAGGTAACACACACACACCCTGGTCAACCAGGTAACACACACACACCCTGGTCAACCAGGTAACACACACAGACACACACACCCTGGTCACCAGGAACACACACACATCCCCTGGTCAACCAGGGAACACACACCCTGTTCAACCAGGTAATACACACAGACACACACACCCTGGTCACCAGGAACACACACACATCCCCTGGTCAACCAGGGAACACACACACACCCTGGTCAACCAGGTAACACACACAGACACACACACCCTGGTCACCAGGAACACACACACATCCCCTGGTCAACCAGGGAACACACACCCTGTTCAACCAGGTAATACACACAGACACACACACCCCGTTCAACCAGGTAATACACACAGACACACACACCCTGGTCAACCAGGTAAAACACACAGACACACACACTCTGGTCACCAGGAACACACACCCTGTTCAACCAGGTAACACACACAGACACACACACCCTGGTCACCAGGAACACACACCCTGTTCAACCAGATGATACACACAGACACACACACCCTGGTCACCAGGTGATACACACAGACACACACACCCTGGTCACCAGATGATACACACAGACACACACCCTGGTCACCAGGTGATATACACACACCCTGCCATGTGCCTAGATGAGAGAGATGCGTCATGAGAACCTGAACCTGTACCTGGGGCTGTTCCTGGATGGGGGGATCTTCGCCCTGGTGATGGAGCACTGCCCCAGGGGAAGCTTGTCTGACCTGCTGGCTGACCCGGAGCTCAGGCTGGACTGGATGTTCAAGTCCTCGCTGCTCACAGACCTCATCAAGGTCATCACACACCCCTTCTACCTAACCCTGCTCTTATACACATATTGGACACTAAGTTTGTGTGTGTATATGTGTGTGTATATGTGTGTGTATATGTGTGTGTATATGTGTGTGTATATGTGTGTGTATATGTGTGTGAATATGTGTGTGTATATGTGTGTGTATATGTGTGTGTATATGTGTGTGAATATGTGTGTGAATATGTGTGTGTATATGTGTGTGTATATGTGTGTGAATATGTGTGTGTATATGTGTGTGAATATGTGTGTGTATATGTGTGTGTATATGTGTGTGTATATGTGTGTGAATATGTGTGTGTATATGTGTGTGTATATGTGTGTGTATATGTGTGTGTATATGTGTGTGTATATGTGTGTGTATATGTGTGTGTGTGTGCAGGGGATGAAGTTCCTGCACATGCGAGGGCTGAGTCACGGCCGTCTGAAGTCTCGTAACTGTGTGGTGGACGGACGCTTTGTTCTGAAGATCAGCGACTACGGTGTTCCCATGATCCTTCACTCTCAGAAACTCCTGCTGCCAGAAGAACCCCAAGGTGCCACCCCAGGAACAGTGTTCGAGAACTATAGAACCCATCTGTAGAACTATAGAACCCATCTGTAGAACTATAGAACCCATCTGTAGAACTACAGAACACTTTCATGATTATAGAACCCATCTGTAGAACTATAGAACACTTTCATGATTATAGAACCCATCTGTAGAACTATAGAACACTTTCATGATTACAGAACCCATCTCTAGAAATATAGAACACTCCTCTAGAACTAGAAAACAATGTTCCATAACTATAGAATCCATCTGTAGAACCTGTCTCTCGAATTATATAGAATGATATACCGTATTTCTTCGATTAAATGCCGCCCTCGAATAAACGCCGCACCTATGAACATTGTGTAATAAATGCTGCAGCGTTTAATCGAAGAAATACGGTATGTGTGTGTGTATATGTGTGTGTGTGAATATATACATATGTATGTTTATATATATATTTGTGTGTGTATGTGCGTGTGTCTCTGTGTGTGTGTAACGTTTACGTGTGTGTGTGTCTGTGCATGTGTGTATACATATGTGCGTGTATACATGTGTGTGTATATGTGTGAATGCAGACCTGCTGTGGACAGCTCCAGAGTTGCTGCGCTGCCCTCAGCAGGATGGCTCCTTCCAGGGAGACGTGTTCAGCTTTGCCATCATTACACACGAGGTCATCTCACGCACCCCTCCCTATGCCTCCATGGACATGCCCGCACAAGGTCTGTCACCTCCACACTCATGTCCAACCTAGCCTCCACCCTCCCTATCACCTCCACCCT
The DNA here is from genome assembly GCF_021917145.1 of Hypomesus transpacificus. NCBI lineage: Eukaryota > Metazoa > Chordata > Actinopteri > Osmeriformes > Osmeridae > Hypomesus > Hypomesus transpacificus. The sequence continues at coordinate 1,284,301 of NW_025814034.1, read as the reverse complement.
CCCTATCACCTCCACCCTCCCTATCACCTCAACCCTCACTATCACCTCCACCCTCCCTATCACCTCCACCCTCCCTATCACTTCCACCCTCACTATCACCTCCACCCTCCCTATCACCTTCACTATCAAATCAAATCAACATTTATTTGTATAGCCCTTTTTACAAGCAATGTCACAGACGGCTTCACATACGCCCATAGAACTGCCCCTCAGCCAACCTAAACCCTCAAGGAAGACAAGAAAAAACTCTCAGAAAAACTTACTAGAGGAGACTATTGCCTCCACCTCCACCCTCACCCCAACTATCACCTCAACTATCACATCTACTTTCACATCCATACTCACCTCCATCTTCACCTCCACCTTCATGAAGACTTTTACACAAGTCTTACTGTGTTTATATGTGTCTGTTTGGTTGTGTGTGGGTTTCTGATTGTGTGTCTGTCTGGATGTGTGTGTGTGTGTGTAGAGATCGTTGACCGAGTTCGCTGCCCTCCCCCCCTATGTCGCCCGTGTGTGTCTCTGGACGAGGCTCCTCTGGAGTGCATCTCTCTCATGCAGCAGTGCTGGAGCGAAGACCCAGACAGCAGACCCAACTTCCAGGAGATATTCAAGCTGGTGAACACACATACTTATCCAGACACACATTAGACACTCTCACACACACAGTTATTATAAGAAAAGTATTTGATCGGTGTGTTTTGGCGTTCATGTGTGTAGTTCAAGAATGTGAGTCGAGGGAGGAAGACCAACATCATCGACTCCATGCTGAGGATGCTGGAGCAGTACTCCTCCAACCTGGAGGACCTGATCAGAGAGAGGACTGACGAGCTGGAGGTGGAGCGGGCCAAGACTGACAAGCTTGTGGGCCAGCTGCTCCCAAGGTAAACCTGTCCCCCATTCCTCAATCCTAATCCAGAACCAGGTAACCCCTGACCCAGAGAACCCCTGACTGTAATTCTGGTGCACACATTTTAACCCAGTGATCAGTCACAGAGTTAGGGTTAGGTATAGGGTTAACCCTAACCCTACGTTACTAACCCTTCCCCTGACCAGGTCTGTGGCCCTGGCCCTGAAAAAGGGAAAGACAGTCCGGCCGGAGCACTTCTCAGACTCCACGCTCTACTTCAGTGACATTGTGGGTTTTACCACCATCTCAGCCCTCAGCGAACCCATGGAGGCAAGAACCTAACCCAGCCCTGCTAGCCCAGCTAGCCCAGCAAACCCTTACCCTGACCCAGCCCTGCTAGCTCAGCTAACCAAGCAAACCCTGACCCAGCCCTGCTAGCCCAGCTAGCCCAGCAAACCCTTACCCTGACCCAGCCCTGCTAACCCTGCTAACTCAACTCTACTAACCCATCAATGCTATACCCTACTAGCCCAGCCCTGCTAACTCAACCATCCTAACCCTGCTAGCTAAAACCTGCTAATCTTTGTCCTCTCTGTTCAGGTGGTGGATCTGCTGAATGATCTCTACACCACATTTGATGCCATCATTGGTACCCATGATGTTTACAAGGTACACATGGACACTTTTGAAAACAATGCTCTACTGCAGAGGGGGTCGATAAGTGTGTATGTGTGCAGATGGAGATTACTGGAGTGTGTGTGCAGGTGAAAACTAACCGGAGTGTGTGTGTTTGTTTAGGTGGAGACGATAGGCGATGCCTACATGGTTGCGTCGGGTGTTCCTAACCCAAACGGTACACGCCATGCAGCTGAGGTGTCCAACATGTCCCTAGATATTCTCCACTGCATCGGAGAATTCCGCATCAAACACATGCCGGACGTCAAAGTCAAGATCCGCATCGGACTGCATTCTGGTACGCCCTAACCTCCTCTCAGAACCATGAACCCTCCTCCCTTAACCCTTATTGAACGTGTATGCATGTGGTATGTGTGTGTATTTGTATGCATTTGGTATGTGTGTGTATGTGTATGCATTTGGCATGTGTGTGTATTTGTATGTGTGTTCCATCCTCAGGTCCAGTCGTGGCAGGTGTTGTGGGTTTGACCATGCCCAGGTATTGTCTGTTTGGAGACACAGTTACCACTGCATCTCTCATGGAATCTTCTGGGCTACGTTAGTATTAATATACCTCTCTTACACTCACCCAATCATTCACCTAATGATGCTCATGTAGTCATCAACATGTTATTTACGTAACTCATGATTGTGTGTTACAGCTTACAGAATCCACATAAGCTTGACCACCATGAAGATTCTAATGAGTCTCAAACAGGGATTCAAGGTTGAGACCAGAGTCACACAGGTACACATAAACATTGAATTAGGTACATCCCAAAAAATCCCAAATACATGCATTCTTAATGTTTGTTTGTGACACTACATGCATTCTTAATGTTTGTTTGTGACACTACATGCATTCTTAATGTTTGTGTCAGACAAAGGGTAACGAGGACACGTTTTGGCTGATGGGGAGAGATGGCTTCACCAAACCACTTCCCATCCCTCCTGACCTCACTCCAGGGTAAGTACACACTAGGGATGTGTCCTCCAGGTTAGTACACACTAGGGATGTATCCTCCAGGTTAGTACACAATAGGGATGTGTCTTCCAGGGTAAGTACACACTAGGGATGTGTCCTCCAGGTTAGTACACACTAGGGATGTGTCCTCCAGGTTAAGTACACGCTAGGGATGTGTCTTCCAGGGTTAATACACGCTAGGGATGTGTCCTCCAGGTTAGTACACACTAGGAATGTGTCCTCCATGTTAGTACACACTAGGGATGTGTCCAGATCAGTGTTAATTTCGTAGACGAAAACTATGACGAAAAATGTTCGTTAACAACCTTTTTCTCATGACTAAAATGAGACTAAGACGTGACGAAAACTGATCTTTGAAAATAAAAACTATGACTAAACATATTATAACTATCGTTAACGAGACGAGACAAAAATGTTGGTGGTTGACGAAGTCACAATACTTTTTTTCCCCCAGTAATTTTATAGTTAAATAGATTCCACCTCTCTGTTTCTTAAGCACGCTCTCAGTGTGTATACTACTGCTGTCAGTGGCCGATTCTCGTCTCTCGGCCAAGTTTCGCGCGAGTTAGAGGCATGTTCGGGCGTGTTATCAACCCATGCAATTGGCAAGATATGTCGTACTGCTATAAAGAACACAGACAGCATGGCTAATTTAGGTAGTCACCTGAAGAGGCTACATGGTATTTGTGTGGAGACGTCTGCCTCCCCCTCGGATTCAGCTATGGCTACAGTCAGTGGCTAGCTCCACCGGTACCCCTAGCAAGAATAGGAATTCTATATTCTCCGAGAAACAAATCCCTGTTTTGTACTACAAAGTAATACGAGAGATAGCTGAGTCGTTCAGAAAAACCTTAAAGTAGGACATGAGTTCAATTTAGTGTGTGGTGTTAAATGAGTGTTTACAGCAGATTGACTGCCAGTAATAGTTGACCCTTTTTTACATTCAGAGAACACATACAACAGGAAAGAAGGACTGGTTTAAGGCAAGGTCCAGGCCTCATGTTATTGAATTTTCTCAGAGACTTTGTTTAATATGTGAAGTAAAACTTTGACTTGTTTAGTTAATTGTCTGACAAAGAAATACATCATTATGTACCATATTGAATTGCATAGCATCATATTATTTGGCATTGCATCTCATTGAATCACATTTTTTCAAATCGCACTGCATCGTAATAGGGGTGAATCGTATCGCAGCGTATTGTATCGCATTAGTAGTTGCTTTTATGTATCTTTAATGTATCGGATCGTTGGCAGTGCATAGAGATGTGTATTGCATCGTCCTCAGTGATGGAGATGCGCAGCACATCCCTACTGAGAAGGGGAAAAAATGAGTTTAATATGGCTATTAAATGTGACTAAAACTAGACTAAAATGTAATTCGTTTTCGTCAACAAAAACTAGACTAAAACTAAGAAGGATTAAAATGACTAAATGTGACTAAATCTAATAAGCATTTTCGTCTAAAGACTAAGACTGAATCAAAAATAGCTACCAAAATTAACTCTGGTCCAGACCCTCATATCCAGAGCGACTTACAGTAAGTACAGGGACATTCCCCCCGTGGCAAGTAGGGTGAAGTGCCTTGCCCAAGGACTAGTGCTGTCAAACGATTAAAATATTTAATCGCGATTAATCGCATTAATGTCATAGTTAACTCGCGATTAATCAATTAATCGCACATTTTTATCTATTCTAAATGTCCCTTGATTTCTTTTTGTCACATTCTTTTTTCAATTTTAAAGCTCTTATCAACATGAAAAAGTGGTTCGGATTGCTTCGTGAAAATATTTTTTTATTGAAAACAACATTGCAATCGCCTGGCTTTGACGAGGGGGCGGAGAATTCGCATGAATCGCATCAGCTGTGTGCTTGGCCATCAAGTGGTATTTCAGACTGGACGTGCTACGATGATAACTCAGTTTACAACGACAAAACACACAGATCACTTTGGTCTTGTCAATGGAACCATTTGGCAACTTTTTAAAAGTAAACTTTCCATTCAGAATCTTATTGGCATCCATTTCGGCGTTTCGCGCTCGCCATCCACTCAAAACGTTAGCCTACTACCAGAGAATGTCTAATATCCGTAAACGGGCTCTGCTACTACTCTTTAGCCGGCTCGCAAGCCAAACAAGTGCGTGTGTGGCGTGCCTGTTGTTTTATTTCCGGTCTAGCTAGATCCGGTGTGGTGTTGTAGTCTTTCTAACGTCGGTAATTGTTGCAACAGCATGTGAAAAAAACTACAAAGTTTGCTAGGCCAAAAAGAGCGTTAATCGCGCGATAAAAAAATTGACGCCGTTAATTTGGGTTTGCGTTAACGCCGTTAATAACGCGTTAAACTGACAGCACTACCAAGGACACAACATCATTTGGCACGGCAACCTTCTGATTAATAGTCCGATTCCCTAACCGCTCAGCCATCTGACCCCCTCTGTCCCCACCCTAGGGAGGTGTCCCCTTCATACACAGTTAGGGTTAGGGTTAGTTATCAGTTATCATTCAGTCGACGGGAGATCAGACAACACCAGACAAGAAATGTAACTTTAAAATGATGAGTACATCAAAGAAATGGTCTGCTACAAAATGTCTGAGGCATTATGTGTGATGAGAAAACACAGAGATGTTCCTCTTCCCCCAGCGCAAGGAACCATGGCATCTGCCTGGAGGAGATTCCAATGGAACGCAGGCAACGATTCCTGGACAGACAGAAGAAGAAATAGACTCAGAATCCTCCTGCCTTCTGCTCCTCAACAGCATGGAAACAACAAGGGGAGGAGATGATACAACCTACCTGTCACACTAAACCTTCTCAGATAGAAGTTATAGGGATGTATGAGAAGCCCTAACTCAAACTAAGTTCCCAAGAGACTTGTATCCCCTTTGTAAAGTCAACTGTTTATTATGTGAACTATAATCTAGAAAAAAAAGTAATGTACAATTATAACCCACTTACTTATGAAAAGCAGAAATTATTGAGAATTCTATTTGTATGCATGTACCTCTCTAAATTAAATAATGATTCCCAAATTTGAATGGTCTGGCTGGAAAGGAAGGAAATTTGTCAAATGGTCCATTTAAATCTGGGTACGGATTGAAGAGGTCTGGTTAAGGGTCTGGGTACGGATTGAAGAGGTCTGGTTAAGGGTCTGGGTACGGATTGAAGAGGTCTGGTTAAGGGTCTGGGTACGGATTGATAGTTAAAATCTACTCATCAGGTGGCTTACACTTCAGTGTGGCCTGTGCCTAACCTCCTTATCCCCCCACCATCTCCTCTTCTATGCTCCTCCCCCTTCCTGGAGACACAGTGCTGCTTGAAAGTTTGTGAACCCTCCAGACATGGTCATTGTATTTGTACAAAAATGTAAAATAACTTTATTAAATGTACATCCAAACACCAATTTGTGAAGCAGACTTGCCAAATAATGGACAAACACAAAGACAAATTATGTATTTTCATCATTTATTCAACAAAAGTGGTTTATCTCACAAAAAAACGAAAATGTGACAGTCCTTTTGCAGCCATTACTTCAACCAAACGTCTTCTGTAACCACTGACCAGTCTTTCGCATCTGCAGTTGGGGATTTTTGCCCACTCCTCCTTGCAGAAGTCAGCCAGTTGAGAGAGGTTAGAGGGACATCTGGCATGTACCGCCCGCTTCAGGTCTAGCCACAACGTTTCTATTGGATTGAGGTCCGGATTTTGACTGGGCCAATCCAGAGTACGAATCCTCTTTCTTTTAAGCCATTCCTTGGTAGTTTTGCTGGTATGCTTTTGGCCATTGTCTTGTTACAGAACCCAGTTTTGGCCCAGCTTCAACTCCCTGACTGATGGCCGGAGATTCTGATCAAGAATTTGTTGATATGCCTGAGAATTCATGTTTTCCTGGATAATATGGAGTCATCCAGGTCCGGACGCAGAAAAGCAGCCCCAGACTGTCACATTTCCACCACCATGCTTCACTGTTGGGAGGAGGTTCTTTGCTTGGTATGCAGTGTTGGCTTTTCTCCAAACTAATCGTTTTATTTTGGACAGAGAATGGAAGGCCTGTGGTTTGTCCAAGTGCTTCCTTCTAGCAACCCCCCCCATGAATGTCATGTCTATTCAATTTTCGTCTGATTGTAGACGCATGTACATTAACCCTAGATGCTGCCAGAGGGGTCTGCAACTCTTTAGAGGAGATTTGTGGAGTGGCTTTTACCTGATTTATTATTCTTCTGGTTGTTCAAAAAAAGAAAAAAAGATTCTGAAATTGGATTAGATCACGTCATCCAATCTTGGTTTTGATTTGGATCAAACCTTCAATATGTGTTGTCCAAAACATTTGAGTAGGATTGGGATACACCACACTAATAAAAGTTTGATCATTTACGTGGATAATTCACATCAAAACCCAAACGGGAAATGCTATTAACTGTTTAATCCGCCACCACTTAATAACTTGAGGGTGTCAAACGAACATCAAAATCACTCAGGAAATGCATGTTACCCTCAGTATATGGTTAATATTGCACGCAGCACGGATTATTTACCACAGATGAAATATATACTCGATGTGCTAGTGATGGGCATTCCGGCTCTTTTTTCGTGAGCCGGCTCGTTTAACTCGGCTCACTGAAAAGAGCCGTCTCTTTTGGCTTCCAAATGGCTCAAAAAAAAATACATATTTTAACTATGACTTTGACTATGATAGGTGTGAAAACTATTCAAATTAAATTATTAAATGAAATCATAAGCTCAAGGACAGGGGTGACTAGTGTGGACCAGAAGCCAACCAACAAGAATGACAAACCTGCATGTGGCTGCTTCATTTCTCAGGTGGTCTGACCTTCTTGAAGACAACCAACATTCCAGAAACCTCTACCTGTAATCCTAGAAGACCGTAGCTGTTCTAAAAGACTGCAGATGCTTTGGAAGACTGAAGATGTTCTAGAACAAAGATACAATAAAATACCCCCGAGCCCATGAGCACTGTTGCTGCTGAAAATGTATTTTGGTCGTTGTCCTGTGTTTTCAGAATGCCCAAGGCACACGGACAATAAGATTTTCTAATCTTATCTAACATTGTAGGTGTTCTAGAGCAGATTGTCTCAAACCAACCAAGACTGGACTCAAAACAGGGACTGAAATATTAAACCAAACAAGACACAGGGGACAACATTCAGAACTGATAAGCACACTGACACAATACTTCAGGAAACATTATGTTTATTGGAGACCACTTTTACAACCCAGTAGAACATGGTTGCACATAGCAGAACCCAGTAGAACATTGTATCACTGGTCTCCCTGGAGCAGCAGAAACCTCCACGGTCACAGATCAGGGGTCAAGGGTCAGGGGATCGGTCATGGGTCAAGGGTCAGATCACGCAAGCCCTTAACCTCTAACCCTGCCCTTTAACCTCTAACCATGCCCTTTAACCTCTAATCCTGCCTTTTAACCTCTAACCGTGCCCTTCAACCTCTAACCCTGCCCTTTAACCTCTAACCCTGCCCTTTAACATCAAACCCCGCCCTTCAACCTCAAACCCTGCCCTCTAATCTCTAACCCTGCCCTTTAACCTCTAACCGTGCCCTTTAACCTCTGACCCTGCCCTTTAATCTCTAACCCTGCCCTTTAACCTCTAACCCTGCCCTCTAACCCTGGTAGTTAGTATCATTCACATACAAAAAGATCAGACCAATCACCAGTCAGGGCTCATTGTCATGACACCCTGCTCACTTCGCTGTTGCACTCTGACCCCTGACCTGGAGGTGGTCCTAATTGGAATTTAGCACACAAGGAAGTAGGTAGTATACTAGATAGCACACTAGGATGTAGGTAGTACGCTAGCTAGTATGCTAGGTGGCACACTAGATAGTATGCTAGGTGGTATGCTAGGTAGTACACTAGCTAGTATGCTAGGTGGCACACTAGGTAGTATGCTAGGTGGTATGCTAGGTGGTACACTAGCTAGTATGCTAGGTGGCACACTAGGTAGTATGCTAGGTGGTATGCTAGGTGGCACACTAGGTAGTATGCTAGGTGGCACACTAGGTAGTATGCTAGGTGGTATGCTAGGTGGTACACTAGGTAGTATGCTAGGTGGTATGCTAGGTGGTACACTAGCTAGTATGCTAGGTGGTATGCTAGGTGGTATGCTAGGTAGTACACTAGCTAGTATGCTAGGTGGTATGCTAGGTGGCACACTAGGTAGTATGCTAGGTGGCACACTAGGTAGTATGCTAGGTGGTATGCTAGGTGGTACACTAGGTAGTATGCTAGGTGGTATGCTAGGTGGTACACTAGCTAGTATGCTAGGTGGTATGCTAGGTGGTATGCTAGGTAGTACACTAGCTAGTATGCTAGGTGGTATGCTAGGTGGTACACTAGGTAATATGCTTGGATGTATGCTAGGTCGTTCTCTAGGAAGTGGCAGTGAAGCACATGGGTAGCAGGAGGCCATGTGCAACTCCTCCTCAAATTACACATTAATCAAATGCACCCTCAGAGGCGCACCTGCTCCAGACTCACAGAAAGAACATGGCGTGTGTGTGAAGTATGGTGTGTGTGTATGGTGTGTGTGTGTGGTGTGTGTGTGTGTGTATGTGAGAGGATCAGAAGGCATGGTCTATGTTCCAGACGTCTCCGCTCAGGGCGTTAGCAGCCCCCTGCAGGGTCCAGGTGAAAAGAGCCAGTTGCCGTCGGAAACGTGCCTCGTCGAAGCGCTCAGGGTCGGAGGTCAGCAAGGCCAGGTGCTCGGTGAGCGCGCTCAGTGTGTGCTCGCCTCGGCCGTGCAGAACATGCCGGAACGGAGTCTCCACCGTCGACACGTACTGGGACAGGAAGTAGTATTCCACCTGGAACACAGATAGGAAGTAGTATTGTATCTGGAACACACAGACAAGAAGTATTCTATTTGGAACACACAGACAGGAAGTAGTATTCTATTTGGAACACACAGACAGGAAGTAGTATTCTATTTGGAACACACAGAGGAAGTATTCTATCTGGAGCACACAGACAGGAAGTAGTATTCTATCTGGAACACAAAAACAGGAAGTAGTATTCTATCTGGAACACACACAGACAGTATGAAAGTATGAGTGTGTCTGTGTATATGAGTGTATGAGTGTGTCTGAGTGTATGAGTGTCTGTGTGTCTGTGTGTCTGTGTGTATGAGTGTCTGTGTGTATGAGTGTCTGTGTGTATGAGTGTGTCTGTGTGTCTGTGTGTATGAGTGTCTGTGTGTATGAGTGTCTGTGTGTCTGTGTGTCTGAGTGTCTGTGTGTCTGTGTGTATGAGTGTGTATGAGTGTGTCTGTGTGTATGAGTGTCTGTGTGTCTGTGTGTCTGTGTGTCTGTGTGTATGAGTGTCTGTGTGTATGAGTGTCTGTGTGTCTGTGTGTCTGAGTGTCTGTGTGTCTGTGTGTCTGTGTGTATGATTGTGTATGAATGTCTGTGTGTCTGTGTGTCTGAGTGTCTGTGTGTCTGTGTGTCTGAGTGTCTGAGTGTCTGAGTGTCTGTGTGTCTGTGTGTCTGAGTGTCTGTGTGTCTGTGTGTCTGTGTGTCTGTGTGTATGAGTGTCTGTGTGTATGAGTGTCTGTGTGTCTGTGTGTATGAATGTGTATGAGTGTGTCTGTGTGTCTGTCTGTATGTGTGTCTGTGTGTATGTGTGTCTGTGTGTCTGTGGGCCTACTCTCATGATGCGGGTGTTGTGTATGCGTGTCATGGTCTCATCCTGCAGGTCACTGTTGATGATGGTCGTCTGCAGCCGCTCTGCTGCTCTGCTGTAGTCTCCCCTGGCACTGAACACCCACTGAGGAGAAAGGCCTCGCGCCTGCACACACACACACACAGTTTAGTATACCTGCATAAACAGTACAACCAACATTGAACATGAATATGTATGTGTGTGTATGAGGGTGTGTATGCGTGTGTGTGTATATGTGTGTGTGTGTGTATGGGTATGTGTATGAGTGTCTGTGTATGCGTGTGTGTATATGTGTGTGTGTGTATGAGTATGTGTGTATGAGTATGTGTATGAGTATGTGTGTGTGTGTATGAGTATGTGTATGAGTATGTGTGTATGCGTGTGTGTGTGTGTATGAGTGTGTATGAGTGTGTGTGTACCTGCAGCTCGGTGGAGTGTTTGTTGAGTTGGGCGCTGAACTGCAAGGCAGTGTGAGAGTAGGAAGTGATGCGTAGAGGCAGGATGTGGTCGTGAGCCAATCGCAGCACCATCAGCCCCACCAGTTGGCCTAGGCTCCGCCCCACCCCCCCCAGGCGCCCCCCCAGCACCTCCTGGAGGCGGCTGGGGCTGTCCAGCGGGGTGTTGACAAACGGGTAGGCCCGCTCCTACACACACACACTGGGGTTGGAGGGTGTCTAGCGAGGTTTAGAGGAGGTGATGGTTAGGGGGTGAGGGGTAGGGGGTGAGGGGTGAAGGTTAGGGGGTGAGGGGTAGGGGGTGAGGGGTGAAGGTTAGGGGGTGAGGGTTAGGGGGTGAGGGTTAGGGTTAGGGGGTGAAGGTTAGGGGGTGAGGATTACGGGGTGAGGGTTAGGGGGTTAGGGGGTTAGGGGTGAAGGTTAGGGGGTGAGGGGTGAAGGTTAGGTGGTGAGGGTTAAGGCGTGAGGGTTAGGGTTAGGGGGTGAGGGGTAGGGGGTGAGGGGTAGGGGGTGAGGGGTAGAGGGTGAGGGTTAGAGGGTGAGGGTTAGGGAGGTAGGGGGTGAGGGTTAGGGGGTGAAGGTTAGGGGGTTAGGGGATGAGGGTTAGGGGGTGAGGGTTAGGGGGTTAGTGGGTGAGGGGGTTAGGGGGTAAGGGTTAGGGGGTGAGGGGTAGGGCGTGAGGGGTAGGGGGTGAGGGGTAGGGCGTGAGGGGTAGGGCGTAAGGGATAGGGCGTGAGGGGTAGGGGGTGAGGGGTAGGGGGTGAGGGGGTGAGGGGTAGGGCGTGAGGGGTAGGCCGTGAGGGGTAGGAGTTTGGGGGGGTCAGAGTCTGACCTCTGTGAAGCGCAGCTCCATGGCTGGGACTCCAGCGAAGGCTGTGAAACTGTACGCTCCACTGTTCAGGTAGAGAGGCTTGATACTGGAGGAGAGGAGAAGGATGAGGAGAGGAGGAGAGGGATGAGAGGTCTGAGTTCAGGGTTGATGTCAGGTGTTCCAACCAAGGTTTGGGGTAGGGTTAGACTCACATCCTCCAGCTGCCTCCCTCCTTCTCTGCCTGGCTGTGGATGTTCTGGCCCACATGCTTAGGATGCTCCACCTGCACTCACACACACACAAACACACACACACACACAAGCACACATACAATTTTACTATGTGCATGTAGTTCCACTTCCCATGTAGTAAATACATGATAAACACACACAGACCTGTTTGATGGCTCCTTCTATCAGGTCCACTAGCAGAGGACTGGTGTAGGCAGACAGAATATCATCACCTTCAACAGGATTGGATGGGTGAATGTGATTGGATGAGAGAAGGAAAAGAGTCAACGTGATTGGATGAGAAGTAATTACCCATAATGCACTGGTCCAGGCTGAAGTATGCCACGGCTTTCAGATGCAGCATGGAGAGGTAACCCTGGCAACCACAGTGTCAGAGGTTAGAGACACGGAAAGAGAGAGAGAGGGAGGGAGAGAGAAAGAGAGGGAGAGAGGAGAGGAAAAGAGGTACAGAAAGAGAGGTAGAGAAAGAGAGATCTCACCTCTAACCATTCTGTAGCTCCTACGTGTCCAAACTCTCCAGCGTCCCAACTGACAAACAGAAGACTCCTCCTAGGGAAGAACCCTACACACACACACACACACCATAAACACACAAACACACCATAAACACACAGACATTACCATAAATACAACAGTGTTGTGGTTGTAGTGGTGAGGTTGTGGTGAGGTTTTAGTTGTTATGGTTACCGTTCTGCACCATGGAGGTGAAGGTGCGAGCGAGCTCCAGAAGCACAGCAGTCCCCACGCCGGCCTTCACCGCCCCCGGCCCCCACGCATCCCTCTGGGCCCCCATGATGATGTACTGGTCTGGTTTGCACATATGCACACACACACATTGCTTACACACACTGGTCTGGAGGAGGTTCCAGCCTGCCTCCTCCCCCCTACCTCCCCCTTCCTTCCCCCCTTCCCTCCCCTCACCTGGCTCCAGCCTGCCCTCCAGGGAGGCAAAGATGTTGTTGATGAGGACGGGTGCCATGTGGTTGTGCACCTCCATGCGCAGCCTGGAGCCAGGGGGGTGGGAGGTGAAGGAGGGGCCCAGTACACAGCTGACGTAGGCCAGCCGGCCCTGCCACCCTCGGGGGCATGCTGGGCCTGACAGCTGGCTGGGGGGTTTAAGGTTGGTCTGGGTTATGGTGTGTCTGGGGGGAGAGGGGTTAGTCTGGGGGGAGGGGTCAGTCTGGGGGGAAGGGTTACCTGAGCAGTTTGGAGGCCACGTTGGCACTGATTGGCTGTGCAGGGATGAGTGGCAGGCCTGAGGACTGGGTTGGCGGGAACTGGGTGTGGTTAAAGGAGGGGAAGCCTGGGGTGAACGGATCACCTGATCCCAGGTGCACCTGTGATTGGGTTAGGGTTAGTGCTGCCCTGTGATTGGGCACAACACAGGAGCACCTGTGATTGGGCACAACACAGGAGATGGTAGTGTTGTAATAAATACATGTTTGTATATTTTCACATAAACATGTTTAAAACAGTGTTCAGAGATAGCTATGTAGTTGTGATAGATGGTACATATGTGTTCAGAGATAGCTGTGTAGAGTGTTACATGCTACATATGTGTTCAGATATTTCTAGGTAGAGTGTACAGTTCCAGGTATATGTTCAGAGATGGCTGTGTTACATGTTATATACGTGTTCTGAGATGGCTGTGTTACATGTTATATACGTGTTCTGAAATGGCTATGTTACATGTTACATACGTGTTCAGAGATGGCTGTGTTACATGTTACATACTATTCAGAGATGGCTGTGTTACATGTTACAAACGTGTTCTGAGATGGATGTGTTACATGTTACATACGTGTTCAGAGATGGCTGTGTTACATGTTACATACATGTTCAGAGATGGCTGTGTTACATGTTACAAACGTGTTTTGAGATGGCTGTGTTACATGTTACATACGTGTTCAGAGATGGCTGTGTTACATGTTACATACGTGTTCAGAGATGGCTGTGTGACTGTTGAGGCCGAGCCTGCGCGGGTCTTGGGGGATGTCTGCGGGGTCGGGGTAGATGAGAGCGCCACCTCCTCCCGCTCGCTGGGCGTGCCACACCTTCTCCGCATAGCTGACCCCGCCCCCCACACGCATCACCACCACAGAGCCAGCCACAGACACCTTTGCCGAACGCAACCAATCAAAGTCCTCCTGCCGTCCATAGTTTGCGTAAACCACTCCCCCCTTCAGAGAGCACGGGACAGGCTTACACACATATACATGTGTACACACACATACGCACACACACATAAGCAGACATATACACACACACACATATACACACACATGCAAATGTATACACACAAACGTACATGCACATACACACATGTATGAACACACAGGGTATATGAGGGTATGTACCGTAGCAGTGCCTTTAGCACTGTATGCACAGTAGGCTGCGGGGTTCTCCAGAGGAATCTCCTCCAACATCTCCCCCTCCGAGTCCACCACCCATACACTGTTCTTCTGGGTCCTACACAGACACACACACACACTCTGAACACCTCCCTCTCCAAGTCCAGACTGTCATTCTGGGTCCTACTCACACACACACACCACACACACCACACACACATAGACCACACACAGACAGACCTGGAGGGGAACTGCAGCGTGGCGTAGTGGGAGTCAGTCCAGGTGTGATCCATGCGGAGCTGCCTGAACCTGTGCAGGATGTCAGCAGCCAGGAGAGTTCCTTCTGGAGACCCTGAGGGGTGACTAGCCCTGCTCACCCTCCTACACACACACCACACACACACAAACCATACACACACACCACACACACGCACCATACACACACGTTTGTATGTGAGTGTGTGTGTATGAGGGAGTGTGTGTGTGGTTGAGTGTGCATGTGTGTGTACCTCACAGTGTTCTCTATGTCATCATCCTGCAGGTATCTCTTCAGCATGTCTCTCAGGTCTCCCATGTGCATCTCACCTGGAGAGGTGGGGTTTGCCTTCGCCACGGCAACCGTCTCCCCCCGTGTACCACAGGGGCACGAGCTGCCAAACAATGCGTAGGCCAATAGGAAGGCTGCAGGGAGGGAATGTGTGTGAGGAAGTGAGTGTGTAAGTGAATGAATGTGTGTGTGTGAGTAAATGAGTGAATGTGTGGGTGTGTGAGTGTGTGTGTGAGTAAGTGAATGAGTGTGTGTGTGTGTGAGTAAATGAGTGAATGTGTGTGTGAGTGTGTGTGAGTGTGTGTGTGAGTGAGTAAGTGAATGAGTGTGTGTGTGTGTGTCTGAGAGTGAATGAGTGAGAGTGAATATGTAAGGGATAATGCCCGACGAGGTGTCCAATTTCACCTGATCATGGACGATGCGGAGGCTTGAACCGTCCGACGCGCAGCTTCCGCGGAGTCCATGATCAGCTGATATTGGACACCTCGAAGGGCATTATCCCACTTATACCATGGTCACTTGCCAACGATTTTTTTTTACAAACATTAATTTATGTTTTAAGGCGTTTTGCAATAGAAATCTAACGTTTTTCAACGTTAGCCAACTCTGATATTTCTAGTCCGCTCAGCTCATAGAACCAACACCAGCTTTCCCTTGGCTGAGCTATTAGCCCGAAAGCTAACGTTATGCTAGCAGGATTCAAAGGCTATAACATTGTGTACGGTTGACAAACAGTAAATATAATTTTACGATATGTTTGACAAGGAGATTTGCTAGCTAACTGGCCATGTCACTGTCCCAAAATCAATATTAAGATTTTCACGAAAGTATCGGCCGTATACTGTATAGGCTACAGTACGACTGCTGCCTGTGGAGCGAGTTCATAGCAAATAGATGTGACAAGACCGCATCAAAGTTGACATATTCTCCTAACAGTAATTAGAATTTGACAGTATATTTAACAACATGACTAGCCAGCTATCGAGCCATGTCATTGTCCCCAAGTAAAATCTAGATTTTTTTTAAGAAAACAATCGGTGTAGAGTTGAAACCATGTGTAGAGTTGGCCGCAGCCTGTCTGAAGTAGATTGACTAGCGAGGTGTATAGCGAATGGGATGTGAGATGAGCGGTTACGTGACACTGATCAGAAAGGTAACATTTTCAAACAAGTTAAAATAAATATTGAAGTCACTCATTGTTGTAAATTACAATTTAGCTTGTTAAAGTCTTTCAAAGTTGTAAATAGAGGCTTTGACTCCGTCACTGTTGTTATGGCTACTTATTTCAGACACTTTGTACAGGCTCATATACTATGTTTCCAGCGGAATAATTTAGAAAGGTGAAAAGACAGTTTTGCTGCAATGACGCAGTAGGTTATCACCCGATAATGGACACCCCTGCAGCCAATCAGAATCGAGTATTCACCCAGACCATGGTATAAGTGTGTGTGTGTGAGTGTGCGTGTGAGTGAATGAATAAGATAGAGAGTGAATATGTGCGTGTGAGTGAATAAATGAGTGAGAGTGAATATGTGTGTGAGTGTGTGCGTGAGTGTGAGTGTGCACCTGAGAGGAGAAGCAGCAGTCCAGCCAGACAGATGTACAGAACCTTCCAGTAACACTGTGGTTGTCGTAGCACCAGAGCTGTGATGCCACTGTTACGCCCCACCTCCTGACTCTCTGATTGGACAAGCTTCACCTCCACTGTCAGGGTCCCGCCCCCTTCATCGGCTTCAGCCCCGCCTCCTGACTGCACATGACAGACTGAGGAAGAGGAGGAGGAGGAGGAACAGGGGGAGGAAGAGGAGGAGGGCTGGAGCAAGCGATGGATAGTTGTTAGACCAATTTAGGCAATCTCTCCCCCTTCTCTCTCTGTCTTTCTCCCTCCCTCTCTCCTTCCGTCTCACTCTCTCCCTCCCTCTCTCCCTGTCCATCTTTCTCCCTCCCTCCCTCTCTCCTTCCTTCTCACTCTCTCCCTCCCTCTCTCCCTGTCCATCTTTCTCTCCCCCTCCCTCTCTCTTCTCTCTCTCCCTCCCTCTCTCTCCTCTCAATCTCTCCATCCCTCCCTCTCTCCCTCCTTACCTGGGTCAGTCGCATTCTGATGGAGTCCATGTTCTCACTATCCCCTCTGACACCACAATCAAATAGAGAGATGATACATTTCAGCATGATATTATAGTATAGTACATTATATTATAGTACAGTATAGCATAATATAGCAAAGCATAGTATAGCATAGCAATAGAATGTTGTATTGTACAGTCGAGCATATAACATTATAGGATCAGTTAGTAGTTGATTACAGTATACTGTAGTACAGTATATTGCTGTACATTATACTACAGTGCATTTATTACATGTATTCATTTAGCAGACACTTTTATCCAACGCGACTTCCAAGAGAGAGCTTTACAAAAGTGTATGGGTCAATGATCATGAACAACGAGATAGCCCCAAAAACATTGTTGGTAGTCAAAACATGAAGCATACATTTTGAAAGGCAAATAAGTGCCAAAGGGAAGAACTATAAGAGCATGTAGTTAAACAAGCTACAATTAAATAACATGAACCTCAAAAGTGCAAGAGTGTACCCGTAGGAAAGCAAGCAATAATAATATAATTCAAAGCGAGTACAACAAGTTAAATCAGTTACAACTAACCAACAAGAGCAACAAGTCCTTCAATATGAGTCATTGTTTTCCTGAAGGAAACTAACGTCAGGTCCAGCAACAGTATATTATTACAGTACAGAAAAATATAGTATTGTCGTTTTCATAGTGTTATATTATAGTATAGTGGTATGATAGTATCATATAGTTTAGATATTTGTCCGTGGGATGAAAGTAAATATCTGCAAAATAACTGTTAAAAAAGCTAGTTTTGATTAAGTGAAGTTATGTGTTTTAACCGAACATTTTCGTGAAAATGTTATTAATATTAGTAAAAAAATAAATTGTGTATTTTTAAGTAACAACATTTGGCTGTAATTCTTATGTAAAATTATTAATTTACAGTTTGCCATTGTCTTTCTATCTGTATTACAGTTTGCCATTGTCTTTCTATCTGTATTTCCTGTAATTCAGAAATACAGAATAAAAAACATGTATAATTTACAGAAAAAGTAAGTAAGTACTTACTTACTTACATCTGGCTCTCACTTGGCTGGGGTTCGCGTAAAATAAAAAAAGTGAGTTTTTTATTTATTTATTTTTTTACAGTGTATTGTTGCTTGCTTTTTCCACAGGTACACTCTTGCCCTTTTGAGGTTCTTGCTGTTTAATTGTAACTTGTCTAACTATATGCTCTTATTGTTCTTTCCTTTGGGACTTATTTGGTTTCACAATGTATGCTTCATGTTTGGCTACCCGCAATGTTTGGGGCTATCTCGTTGTTGATCAGTGATCTATGCACTTTTGTAAATCTCTCTCTTGGAAGTCGCTTTGGATAAAGGTGTCTGCTAAATGCGTAAATGTAAATGTAGGTAAAGAGACAGTACAGACCACAAAAGATCCATCCGTGCTGCTGGCTTTTAACTACTCTGTAAACACACACACTCAGTAAACACACACATCTGACTGACTTCATTAACCACTCAGTAAACACACACACACACAGTCACACAAACACCCACTCCCAGAACTCAGACATGACACACACAAATTTTTACACACCCCTGTATACATAGGCATGTACACAAACACAGATACATAACCTTTCCTTGCTCACGTCCTCACTCAAGTTCATACTCTGGTTGGTTGTCTTAGTTACTGACAAGTTACAGTAATACAGAAGAGAAGGTGAGAGGAGAGGAGGAGAGGAGGAGAGGAGGAGAGGAGGAGAGAAGAGAAGAAGAGGAGAGGAGAAGAGGAGGAGAGGAGAAGAGGGGGAGGGGAGAAGAGGAGGGGAGGGGAGGGGAGAGGAGGGGAAAAGAGGAGGAAGGGAGAGGTGGGGAAAGGAGGGGAGGGGAAAAGAGTAGAAGAGGAGTAGAAAGGAGAGGAATAGAGGAGGAGAGGAGAGCTAGGGAGAGGAGTTAGGGTTACTCACTCTGGGACTTCTGTTCTCTTATCCGTCTGTTATACACCGGTCTGTGCTGCATGTGTGTGTGTGTGTGTGTGTGTACATTGCACTAAAGTCCAAACTCTGTCACTCTCCGCCCCTCCAATTGTCACTTCAAGCACCTGACCCCCACTCTCTTTCTTCTCTCCCTCCCACCTCTTCTCTCTCCCCATCGCTCCCCCTCTTCCTCTCCCTCTCCCGGACTGTTGATTTGTTGATTGAGCCGCCTGTAGCTTTAGGTCTGGTTTGAACGGTCTAGTCTTACACCAACAGGAGGCAGCAATGCGCGCAACGAGCCGCGTACGGAAGAAGACGCTTCCTGTCTTACACCGGATGCTTTGAACCATTTGAAGGATTTTGCGCGACAGACGGAGCCATACCTTCTTAACTAACTAGAAGTTAGTCTACTGTCTCTAGCTAACTATCTATAGAGTCGACTTTCACAAGCTACAATAACAATCTAGATAGCTTGTCAACTGAACTGTAATAAGCTAACCGACTAGATATCAAATGTCACTAGCTACTATCTAGATAGTTTGAACCAGACAGCGAACCAAGGAGCGGTTTCCAACGAGGATGGAGGTGTTCCTGAACGGCTACCTTGACAGAAGTGAAGCGGTGAGTTAGCTTGCTAGCTTACAAGCGAAGGACGTGATCGTTCAAGTTTCAAGTTTATGTAACAAGTACAGGTACAGGTGCATTAGAATGATTTGGTCTTGCTCATCTAGACAAACCATGGCGGCTTCTCTAAACCTGTATGAAATTATCCAAACCAGTCTTAATTTCTAACGTAAATGATCGATTTCACAATCAGAAAAGGGTTTTAATCGCCATTAAAGTTTGCACAGTCAAGGAATTTACTTTGGCAGGAAGGTGCATACATTCAACATGTAGGAGTAAATCTGTCAACAAGTCTAACTATACTATACAAAAGGTGCAAAGTCTTATTAGCTAATACTAACTAATACTAAGGGGACAGGTATGTAAAATAAATATTCATTTACATTCTACATTGGTCCGAACAGCTCCTGTTCGGATATAGTTTTTCCGCAATCGAGCACCTCCAGACCCAACTTCCCGACCAAATTTGTTTGTGGGCCGGGATAAGTTGGCTGGCAGCCAGGCTACCTACAATTTGGATTTTGGCATAAAAGAGCATTGAATGGCAATTCGATTTCGCCTAGGAGGGCATTGGCACAATTGTGATACCGTGCCAAGTCCGAGGAGGATGCACGTTCCCAGTTGATTCTGCTTGAGTCTGTATATATTGATTCTGTATAGTCTGGTAAGGGGGCAGGTGGGGTACAGGCAGGTGATGTTGACCCCTGGGCTCCTCCTCTCCTCTATGCAGGAACGGGGGTGGTTGGGGGAGGTCTTCCAGCGCGTGTCAGAGCTGCTGCTTCCTGTAGCGCCCACCCCTGGTGAGACTGCAGGCCGGCTGGCTGCTGCCGTAGTGACGAGGGTGGAGCAGCTGGCGCCCTGCTCGCTCTCTCTGCCCCTCAGCTACAGGTGAGGCACTGCTATGACTCTCTGCCCCTCAGCTACAGGTGAGGCACTGCTATGACTCTCTGCCCCTCAGCTACAGGTGAGGCACTGCTACGACTCTCTGCCCCTCAGCTACAGGTGAGGCACTGCTACGACTCTCTCTGCCCCTCAGCTACATGTGAGGCACAGGTGAATCGATATATATATATATTTTTTTTTATTATTTAATCGCACATTATGCAAAAAAAATGTAATCTAGCAACTTTTCAGAGAGCCACTAGCGACTTCTGGTGAGATTGTTTTGGCAACACTGTGCTTGTCTGACTCTGCTGCCCGGTACTTCAGAAATTCTGGTATCGTACCGTTTTTTGGTTTGAGTACTGACTTGGTACCGGTTTTTGTGACAACACTAGTGTAGACTAATCATCACCATCTTTCTGGTTGCTAGGCTTGTGTCCATATCCGAGTTGGTATCCAGGCAACGGACCGCATGCTGCAGCAACCAGAGCTGGAGCACCAATCAGCACAGAGAATGGGTTAGGGCGGTGGTGCTGCCCAATCACAGAGCCTTGCCGCGGGCCAACCTGCTGCTGATTGGCTGTCTAACTGCTGGGCATGGCTCCGGGAAGCCATGTGATGGGTCCTGGAGAGTGAAGGATGCAAGCGGCAGCTTACACTGTGAGGTGAGAGAGAGGAACCGTCTCTGGTGTGTTACCATCTCTAGTGTGTGTGTAATCATGTCTAGTGTGTGTGTGTAATCATGTCTAGTGTGTCTGTGTAATCATGTCTAGTGTGTGTGTGTAATCATGTCTAGTGTGTGTGTGTAATCATGTCTAGTGTGTGTGTAATCATGTCTAGTGTGTGTGTGTAATCATGTCTAGTGTGTGTGTGTAATCATGTCTAGTGTGTGTGTGTAATCATGTATAGTGTGTGTGTGTAATCATGTCTAGTGTGTGTGTGTAATCATGTCTAGTGTGTGTGTGTGTAATCATGTCTAGTGTGTGTGTGTAATCATGTCTAGTGTGTGTGTAATCATGTCTAGTGTGTGTGTGTAATCATGTCTAGTGTGTGTGTGTAATCATGTCTAGTGTGTGTGTGTAATCATGTCTAGTGTGTGTGTAATCATGTCTAGTGTGTGTGTGTGTAATCATGTCTAGTGTGTGTGTGTAATCATGTCTAGTGTGTGTGTGTAATCATGTCTAGTGTGTGTGTGTAATCATCTCTAGTGTGTGTGTAATCATGTCTAGTGTGTGTGTGTAATCATGTCTAGTGTGTGTGTGTAATCATGTCTAGTGTGTGTGTGTAATCATGTATAGTGTGTGTGTGTAATCATGTCTAGTGTGTGTGTTTAATCATGTCTAGTGTGTGTGTGTAATCATGTCTAGTGTGTGTGTGTAATCATGTGTAGTGTGTGTGTGTAATCATGTCTAGTGTGTGTGTGTAATCATGTCTAGTGTGTGTGTGTAATCATGTCTAGTGTGTGTGTGTAATCATGTCTAGTGTGTGTGTGTAATCATGTCTAGTGTGTGTGTGTAATCATGTCTAGTGTGTGTGTGTAATCATGTCTAGTGTGTGTGTGTAATCATGTCTAGTGTGTGTGTCTCCAGCTCCTGCGCCCTTCTCCTCTCTGGCTGGGCCTCCCCATGATCTTCCCCTGCTGGAACTACATCCCCCATCATACTGCAGGACAACATCAGGGAGAGGCAGGCTACTTGGAGCTGATTGGCTCTCCCTTGCCTCTGACCTCTCACCCCGAACCAGGATTGGCCCTCGACTCTGGAGGGGCGGAGTTTGGCAATGCTGTTGGAGTCATAGAGGCCTCAGCCCTCCTCCAGCACAGGTACAGACACACACACACACAGTCTCCTCCTGCTTAGGTAGGTGTGTATATAGAAAGACAGATGAATAGATAGAGAGCAGTGTTTCCCACACATAGACTAATTTGTGGCGGTGCGCCACAGAATCAACACCGGCCGCCACACATTGCGTTTCGTATTTTATTTTATTTTTTTCGCTATTTAGGTTAAAACACGCAGCGTATTCGTTCAGCTGCATTTCCTTTCCCCTGCTCTCCCTCCGTCTCTCTGTCACTCATGCGTCTTTCTCACATATGCACACAGTCACTACGTCAGCACACGTTAGCAACAATGCATACATATGCCGTTCTAGTAAGACCGACAGCTATATCAGCGAGCCTTCAGCATTAGTGCCGAAGTCGAGGAAAGTTGAGGCTACTTTTCGCTAGGTACCTTACTCACATTTACATTTAGTCATTTAGCAGACGCTCTTATCCAGAGCGACTTACAGTACTCGAAGTTTCCCCTTCGTTCTTTTGGTGAGAAGTCTCAAGAGCTAGCTACTTACCCGGCGTCATGGAGCCGACCAGTTAAATAGTTGTTTAGCACTAGCGTTGGTACATGCATAATGCAGAAATGATATGTTAGTTGTTGTTAATTTTGTGAAGGTGTGAATCATTTTGGATTAATATTTAATGTAACAAATTATTAACAAATTAACTGTGTAACGAATTATTAACGAAGGAATTATTACGAGTCACTGAGTCACTATTTATCTGTGAATGTGTGTATATGGTGTGTGTGTGTGTGCGTGCAGGTCTAAGGGCAGGCGTCTGCAGGTGTTGGGGCAGGTGAGTGCAGTCTGCCCCCTGCTGGAGATTGCTGGGAAAACCTTCTTCTGTCTCCACCTGCAGGAGGAGGAACACACTCTTCCTGTTCTGGTCACGGTGAGAGAGAAAGAGAGGGAGTGTGTGTGAGAGAGTTTGTGTGTGCGTAGCCTCCAGTTACAGGTTGTATGTTCCTCCCCAGGACCCAGGGTGCGTGTGGTGGAAATGCTGCATGTGTGTAGGTCAGAAGGTGTGTGTGTCAGGGCTGCGTGTGTGTGCCCTCCGCTGCTGGTCTGGAAACAGAGTTCTGACTGTCACTGCTCAGTCCACCCTCTCTCTGCTGGACACGCACACCTCAGACACACACACACACAGCCCAGAGACACACACACGCAGCCCAGAGACACACACACACAGCCCAGAGACACACACACACAGCCCAGAGACACACACACACAGCCCAGAGACACACACACACAGCCTGGATGAGGAGAGTGCACACCCAGGTGGATCCCAGGTGTCAGAACTGTGTCTCAGCCAAGCAGACACACACACACACCCTGACCAGGACACACACACACACTCCGACGGGGACACACACACTGCGCTGGACGTCCTACGGATGAAATTCTCCAGAGTCATCGGCTACAAGGTGCCTGTCTGTCTGTTCGTCTGTCTGTCTGTCTGTCTGTCTGTCCACTTGTCTGTCTGTGTACACACTAATGCTCTCCATCCTTCCTTCCTGGTGTGACCCCTCTTCTTCCTCCTGATAGGGTGTTGTGACCAGTGTGTTGAGTGAAGGGGCGGGCCTTTATGTGATTGACGGGAAGGTGGGGCTGTGTCTGGCCTATCAGCCTCTGGACAGGCTTGGCCTGCGGCCGGGGGTGGAGATAGAACTCTGTGGCGTCCACTTCCTGTACCGGCCCAGCCCCGCCTGCTTACCCAGCATGCTGTGCATGTGTCTGCGCTCGAGCCTGCATATCACTGCCTTCAGCCCAGTGGTCCCTCACGACCCACCTAGTAACCATAGTGACTCCATGTTGCCCCGGCTACTGTTGGAGAAGAATCTGGGCGTGTCCAAATACCTGTGGCTGTGTCACTGCTGCACACTGCTGAGAGACAGGTAGGGTTATATACTCTACATATATATATATATATATCTACATAATACTTGTGTGTGTGTGTATATGTGTATACACTGTGTGGGTATATGTCCTATATGTGTGTGCTTGTTTAACACTAGTATCCTCTGCAGGCTGGTTCCCTCCCTGGTGCGGGAGGAGAAGCTGTGTGTGGTGGGGGGGAGACTGCTGGAGCTGGTGTTTCCTCTGTGGGGAGGAGGGGGAGAGGGAGGAGGAGGGGGGGGAGAGGGAGGAGGAGGGGGGGGAGAGGGAGGAGAAGGGGGGGGAGGAAGGGGAGAGGGAGGAGGAGGGGGAGAGGGAGGAGGAGGGGGGGGGAGGGGGGGGAGAGGGAGGAGGAGGGGGGGGGAGAGGGAGGAGGAGGGGGGGGGGCGGAGGAGGAGGAGGAGGAGGAGGGGGGGGCCGGAGGAGGAGGAGGGAGGAGAGACATTTACTCTGAGATGCTGCAGGAGCCTCACCACTGTCTCCTGACTGAGGTATACACACACACACACACACACCCTCACATGCTCACACATACACACAGTGTCACACATACACACTCATATTGCCTGTTTGTCAGTTATCTACAGCGAGTATCATCATTCCCTGTGTGACCCCTGTCTGTCTCCCCTGACCCCAGTACCAGGTGTGTGTGCCGGGGTGTGTGTACGTGTCGCTGGCAGAGTGTGTGAAGGAGCAGGAGAGCTGGGCCTCCTTCAGCCTGCACTCTCTCCTGGAGGGGCATGATCCAGAGGGCCTGACCCAGGCTGAGCTCAACCCAGCCCTGGCCTGGTCCTGGAGCCTCGCTGCTGGGGCCCAGCACCACCCGCTTCCCCTGCTTCTGGTCGGCCTGCTGGATCTCCCTCCAGTTCACACACACTCATCCTCACACCCTCTCCGGTTGAGAGACCAGACTGGTGATGTGGCCTGCGTTGTCACGGAGACCTCCAATAACGACCGGAAATCTCAGAGAGCTGTTTCCAACACTGCGTGGATAGGTAGGATGAGGCGTGTGTGTGTTGCAGGCTGTCTGGTGTGTGTGTGTAATGTGTGTGTATGTTGCAGACTGTTTGGTCTGTGTGAAACGTGTGTGTTTGTGTTGCAGACTGTTTGGTGTGTGTAACGTGTGTGTGTTGCAGGCTGTCTGGTGTGTGTAACGTGTGTGTAACGGGTGTGTGGATTGCAGGCTGTCTGGTGTGTGTAACTTGTGTGTAACGTGTGTGTGTATTGCAGGCTGTCTGGTGTGTGTAACGTGTGTGTTTTGCAGACTGTCTGGTGTGTGTAACGTGTGTGTATTGCAGGCTGTCTGGTGTGTGTGTGTAACGGGTGTGTGGATTGCAGGCTGTCTGGTTTATTTATAACATTTAATTGACAGGGACAATGCAGATAAACATAGCTGTAGAGCAAAGTTTGCAGCTGATGTAATGCACATAGAGATTATAGCAAGTGCTAATTTTCAGCTCCCTACCCTTGATGGGCCTGGATTGTGTGTGTGTAACGTGTGTGTGTGCGTGTTGCAGGCTGTTTGGTGTGTGTAACGTGTGTGTGTGTGTTGCAGGCTGTGTAGTGTGTGTGTAACGTGTGTGTGTGTGTTGCAGGCTGTGTGGTGTGTGTGTAACGTGTGTGTGTGTGTGTGTTGCAGGCTGTGTGGTTTGTGTAACGTGTGTGTGTTGCAGGCTGTGTGGTGTGTGTGTAACGTGTGTGTGTGTGGGTTGCAGGCTGTGTGGTGTGTGTAACGTGTGTGCGTGTGTGTTGCAGGCTGTCTGGTGTGTGTGGAGCGCTTCACCGTGGTAACAGAGAGGTTCCTCCAATCAGAATTCCCGTCCTACACACACCTGGACCAGAACCACTACATCACACACAAGCACTGCAGGTACACACACACACAAACACACACACAATGCAGGTACACACACTTAGGACCAACCCTAATGTGTGTGTGTGTGTTTCAGGGTGTATCTACAGTTCAGTCTGGATGATGTTCATATCCTCAGCCCATCTGCATCCATGAGAACTGTACTGCAGACAGACAGAGAGAGGGAGGCAGGAGAGAGGGGAGGAGGTGTGGAGCGAGGGAAGGAGGGAGGAGAGGATCGAGAGGGATGGTGGACGCAGGAGCCTGAGTTGGGCCGAAGGAAGAGGAAGAGAGAAGGGGGGATGGTGGAGAGAAGAGAAGGAGGGGTTAGGAAAAGAGACATTAGACAAGACCCAGCCCCTCCTGTTGCTATGGAGATGGATGTGGAAGGGTCCTTGTTAACAAGTGACAGACCACGCCCAGTGACCTCTGCACCCTGTATTTCCGTAGTGATGAGAGTGGAGTGGAAGGAGGGGCTAGCATGGAGGAACATGGGGATTGGTTCTGAGGGCAAGGGGGCAGGGCTATCTTTGTGCTTTTCTGTCAGGGCCCAGTTGATTGGTCCGGTACAGAGATGGGGGTGGGACCCCAGGAACACTCCTCTACTGGAGAAAGAGAAGGAGAGAGAGGTGGAGAGAGAAAGGGTAAGTGTTCACTAGAACCATGTTCCTCCTCTGTGTAATGAACCACCACGCAGAGAACTCTAAACTCAACTCTCTCTCCCTCCCTTCCTCCTCTCTCCCTCCTCCTCCCTCTTCCTCCTCTCCTCCTCTCCTCCCCCCTCTCCTTCCTCCTCCCCCCATCTTCCTTCTCCCCTCTTCTCTTCTTCCTCCTCCCTTCTCCTCTTCCTCCTCCCTTTCCTCCTCCCCTCCTCAGGTGGAGTTGGTGTTTGCTGGTGCAGCAGTTTGCTGGTTCCCTGTTCTCCAGCCTGGCTGTTTCTACAGACTCATCTCTCCCAACACACAGGTACTCACCCCTCTCTCTCTCTCCCTCCATCCCTCTCTCTCCATCCCTCTCTCCCTCCATCCCTCTCTCCCTCCATCCCTCTCTCTCCATCCCTCTCTCCCTCCTTCCCTCTCTCCCTCCATCTCCCTCTCTCCCTCCATCCCTCTCTCTCCCTCCATCTCTCTCTCTCCATCCCTCTCTCTCTCCATCCCTCTCTCTCTCCATCCCTCTCTCTCCATCCCTCTCTCTCCATCCCTCTCTCTCCATCCCCCTCTCTCCATCCCTCCCTCTCTCCATCCCTCTCCCTCCATCCCTCTCCCTCCATCCCTCTCCCTCCATCCCTCTCTCTCCATCCCTCTCTCCCTCCATCCCTCTCTCCCTCCATCCCTCTCTCTCCATCCGTCTCTCCCTCCTTCCCTCTCTCCCTCCATCCCTCTCTCTCACTCCATCTCTCTCTCCATCCCTCTCTCTCTCCATCCCTCTCTCTCCATCCCTCTCTCTCTCCATCCCTCTCTCTCTCCATCCCTCTCTCTCCATCCCTCTCTCCATCCCTCTCTCCCTCCATCCCTGCCCCAACACCCAGGTACTTATCTCTCTCTCCTCTACACTTTATTCTGATTGGATGTTGTGCTTCATTTTCAGGATACCAGTGTTCTGATTGGCTCCAGTATTGCTGGGCAGAGTGGTGTACAGCTCCACCCCTGCCCCTCCCTCCTGGTGTGCTCTGATTGGAGGATCCACAGCATTCCCCGCCCACTCCTCATCCCTTCCCTCCCTCAGGTTAGTAGACAGGATAGGAGAGACAGGATAGGAGACTAATGATGCAGTTTTAGGGTTATGGTTTAGGGTTAGGGTTAGGGCTTATGGTTTAGGGTTAGTGACACTAACGGTTATGGTTTTAGTGCAGTTCTGTGTGTCCCAAGTCCTGTTATGTGAGCAGTGTGTCCTCCTCAGGTGGTTTCCAGGGTTCTGTCTGTGTCCCAGGTCCTGGACGGCAGGTACGCTTCATCATCACCATCAACCACCATCACTAACCCTAACCCATCATCACCACTATCAACACAACACCATTATCATCACCACCACCATCATCATCATCACTAACCCTAACCCATCATCACCACTATCAACACAACACCATTATCATCACCACCACCATCATCATCATCACTATCAACACAACACCATTATCATCACCACCACCATCATCATCATCACTAACCCTAACCCATCATCACCACTATCAACACAACACCATTATCATCACCACCATCATCATCATCACTATCAACACAACACCATTATCATCACCACCACCATCATCATCATCACTAACCCTAACCCATCATCATCACTATCAACACAACACCATTATCATCACCACCACCATCATCATCATCACTATCAACACAACACCATTATCATCACCACCACCATCATCATCATCACTAACCCTAACCCATCATCACCACTATCAACACAACACCATTATCATCACCACCACCATCATCATCATCACTATCAACACAACACCATTATCATCACCACCACCATCATCATCATCACTATCAACACAACACCATTATCATCATCATCACCATCATCATCATCACTATCAACACAACACCATTATCATCACCACCACCATCATCATCATCACTAACCCTAACCCATCATCATCACTATCAACACAACACCATTATCATCACCACCACCATCATCATCATCACTAACCCTAACCCATCATCATCAATATCAACACAACACCATTATCATCACCACCACCATCATCATCATCACTATCAACACAACACCATTATCATCACCACCACCATCATCATCATCACTATCAACACAACACCATTATCATCACCACCACCATCATCATCATCACTATCAACACAACACCATTATCATCACCACCACCATCATCATCATCACTATCAACACAACACCATTATCATCACCACCACCATCATCATCATCACTATCAACACAACACCACTATCATCATCATCACCATCATCATCATCACTATCAACACAACACCATTATCATCACCACCACCATCATCATCATCACTATCAACACAACACCATTATCATCACCACCATCATCATCATCACTATCAACACAACACCATTATCATCACTACCACCATCATCATCATCACTATCAACACAACACCATTATCATCACCACCACCATCATCATCATCACTATCAACACAACACCATTATCATCATCACCACCATCATCATCATCACTATCAACACAACACCATTATCATCATCATCACCATCATCATCATCACTATCAACACAACACCATTATCATCACCACCACCATCATCATCATCACTAACCCTAACCCATCATCATCACTATCAACACAACACCATTATCATCACCACCACCATCATCATCATCACTAACCCTAACCCATCATCATCACTATCAACACAACACCATTATCATCACCACCACCATCATCATCATCACTATCAACACAACACCATTATCATCACCACCACCATCATCATCATCACTATCAACACAACACCATTATCATCACCACCACCATCATCATCATCACTATCAACACAACACCATTATCATCACCACCACCATCATCATCATCACTATCAACACAACACCATTATCATCACCACCACCATCATCATCATCACTATCAACACAACACCACTATCATCATCATCACCATCATCATCATCACTATCAACACAACACCATTATCATCACCACCACCATCATCATCATCACTATCAACACAACACCATTATCATCACCACCACCATCATCATCATCACTATCAACACAACACCATTATCATCACCACCACCATCATCATCATCACTATCAACACAACACCATTATCATCACCACCACCATCATCATCATCACTATCAACACAACACCATTATCATCACCACCACCATCATCATCATCACTATCAACACAACACCATTATCATCACCACCACCATCATCATCATCACTATCAACAGAACACCACTATCATCATCATCACCATCATCATCATCACTATCAACACAACACCATTATCATCATCATCACCATCATCATCTCCATCATCACAGCCACCATTACCACCATCATCATCATCACTATTAACACAACACCACCATCATCATCATCACTATTAACACAACACCACCATCATCATCATCATCACATCACTATCAACCCAATACCATCATCATCATCATATCACTATCAACACATCACCACCATCATCATCAGGCTTATTGATAACAATGTACTTCTTATGCTTGTAATATAAGTGTATGTATCTCTATGTCTGTGTGTGTGTGTGTCAGTTCTGCTGGAGGGCTGGTCTCATTCCAGGGTCTTCTAACTGAAAGGATCAACATGCAGGAGAAGACAGGCCTTCACACACACTCCACACACCCTGGTACACAATACACTCCACACACCCTGGTACACGATACACTCCACACACCCTGGTACACAATACACTCCACACACACCCACTGGTACACAAACACGTATCTACACACAAATATATTACACACTGGTAAAGACAAACTGGTGTGTGTGTAGAGGTGGAGGTAAAGACAAGGTGTGTGTGTATCTCTGTCTGTGTGTGTGTGTGTGTGTGTAGAGGTGGAGGCAGGTCTAACCGTGCGCCTGACAGTGTGTGACGCGTGGTGGAGGGGGCCGACCCTGCAGGTGTACCTGGAGCTAGGCCACGCCCCCTACCCCCCGGGACTCCTCCCAGGAAACACCCTGCTGCTGGAGGGAGTGCAGCGCCGGTTGTCACGGTAACACAGTGTCAGACAAATTGTCATGGTAACACATTCAGTCAGACAGGTTGTCTGTTGTTACTGTCTGACGGACACACTGTGTGTGTTGCAGGGTGGGAGGTGTGTATTGTCGCTCCCTGCCGGTCAGCTGTGTGACTGTGACGGCTCTGGGATCAACACACACTCAGTAAGAGTATACCTCTACACCTATACCTCTACACCTATACCTCTATACCTCTACACCTATACCTCTACACCTATACCTCTACACCTATACCTCTATACCTCTACACCTATACCTCTACACCTCAACACCTCTACACCTATACCTCTACACCTATACCTCTACACCTCTACACCTCTACACCTATACCTCTACACCTATACCTCTATACCTCTACACCTATACCTCTACACCTATACCTCTATACCTCTACACCTATACCTCTACACCTATACCTCTACACCTATACCTCTATACCTCTACACCTATACCTCTACACCTATACCTCTACACCTATACCTCTATACCTCTACACCTATACCTCTACACCTATACCTCTATACCTCTACACCTATACCTCTACACCTATACCTCTATACCTCTACATCTCTACACCTATACCTCTACACCTATACACCTATACCTCTATACCTCTACACCTATACCTCTACATCTCTACACCTATACCTCTATACCTCTACACCTATACCTCTATACCTCTACATCTCTACACCTATACCTCTATACCTCTACACCTATACCTCTACATCTCTACACCTATACCTCTATACCTCTACACCTATACCTCTATACCTCTAAATCTCTACACCTATACCTCTACACCTATACCTCTATACCTCTACATCTCTACACCTATACCTCTACACCTCTACACCTATACCTCTACACCTCTACACCTATACCTCTACACCTATACACCTCTACACCTATACCTCTATACCTCTACACCTCTACACCTATACCTCTACACCTATACCTCTATACCTCTACACCTCTACACCTCTACACCTATACCTCTACACCTATACCTCTACACCTCTACACCTCTACACCTATACCTCTACACCTATACCTCTACACCTATACACTTGTACACCTATACCTCTATACTTCAAAACACACACTCAGTAAAACCTTCTCCTCTTCCACTCTCTAGGTGTGTTGAGCCCCTACCCATGATCCTCCTGGGTAAGTGGGCTGTGCACGGGGCCCAGCATGGCATCAAGGGAAAGGTCAGGGGTCACCTGGTGTGTATCCTCTTCCTGCAGCTGCAGTGGACCTGCTCTCTGTGTGGCTGTGTCTACGCCCAGGTACACACACACACTGAGGTACACTGTGTCTACGCTCAGGTACACACACTGAGGTACACTGTGTCTACGCTCAGGTACACACACTGAGGTACACTGTGTCTACGCCCAGGTACACACACACACTGAGGTACACTGTGTCTACGCTCAGGTACACACACTGAGGTACACTGTGTCTACGCTCAGGTACACACACTGAGGTACACTGTGTCTACGCTCAGGTATACACACACACACACACTGAGGTACACTGTGTCTACGCCCAGGTACACACACACACACTGAGGTACACTGTGTCTACGCCCAGGTACACACACACTGAGGTACACTGTGTCTACGCTCAGGTATACACACACTGAGGTACACTGTGTCTATGCTGAGGTACACACACACACACTGAGGTACACTTTGACTTTCTGGGGTAGGAGAGCGTATGGAAGTGCTCTGACCTGTGATGACCAGCCCTGTCCGTGTGACACTGGGAACACCCCCAGAAAGGCTCTTTAGAAAACATGAAGGGGAGGGTTTAGTCATGTTGCTCCAGCAATACAGGACAGAAAGGTTTCAATCTGTTCCTCGTCTTTCTTCCCCTCTTCCTCTCCTCCATCTCCCCCCCTCTCCTCTTCCCCTCCTTCCCCCCCCCCTTGTCTCTACAGGACAGATGTACGAGACAGTCTCCTCCATGTCTCTCCAGATCAGCTGTGTTCCAGGCAAAGGCCAAGTTAGCCTTTCACACACTCGACACACACACACATACTCTACACACAACACACTCTGCATACATACACACACACTGCACACTCACACTCTACAGACAACATACACACACTACACAGACACACTGTTTACACCCCTGTGTATGTGTGTGTGTGTTCAGGGCTTCAGTGGAGATAAGATCAAATAAGATAATCCTTTATTTGTCCCGCAGTGGGGAAATTGCAGTTTGCAACAGCAGCAGGGTACAGAACAGCACTCAGAGTACAATTAAATATAGAAAATACAAAATATGAAAATATAAAAGGACGGGTCAGGGGAAGCCCTAAACACATGCACACTATTTACACCCTGTATGTGTGTGTGTTCAGGGCTTCAGTGGAGGACGGGTCAGGGGAAGCCCATGTGTGGTGCTCCTCTCTGCTGGTCTCATCTCTGCTGCGCCTGGCCCCGCCCCAGTGGAAGGGGCTACGGAGATCACTCCGGGTCAGGGGTCATCTTAGGGTCAACCCACGAGGCCAGGTGAGACCCACACTCCATATACACACACACTCCAAACACAACACACACAGTCCATACACAACACACACACACAGTCCATACACAACACACACACACAGTCCATACACAACACACACACACAGTCCATACACAACACACACACACAGTCCATACACAACACACACACACAGTCCATACACAACACACACACACACTCCAAACACAACACACACACACAGTCCATACACAACACACACACACAGTCCATACACAACACACACACACAGTCCATACACAACACACACACACAGTCCATACACAACACACACACACAGTCCATACACAACACACACACACAGTCCATACACAACACACAACAGGAACCTTGGGGTGACCATGGATGACAAGCTCGCCCTCACGGCCCGAATTGCTGCAGTCTCCCGGTAGTGTAGATTCACCCTCTACAACATCCGGAAGATCAGGAGATACCTGTCTGAGCACTCCACCCAGCTGCTAGTCCAAGCACTTGTCCTCTCCAAGTTGGACTACTGCAACTCGCTGCTCGCCGGTCTCCCAGTATGCGCAACCCGCCCTCTTCAGAGGATTCAGAACGCGGCAGCCCGCCTGGTCTACAATCTACCCAGACGCTACCATGTCACCCCCCTCTTCATCTCCCTCCACTGGCTTCCCATCACGGCCTGTATCAGATTCAAGACCCTGGTACTGACCTTCCGAGCGGTGAACGGGACTGCACCCGACTACATCCAGTCTCTCCTCCAGCCTTACACCCCAAACTATGGTCTTCTTCTGACAACTGTCTGGTGGTCCCTCCGCTCAAGAGCGCCCGGTCCCAACACAAGCTCTTCTCCTGTCTGGCCCCCCAATGGTGGAATCAACTCCCCACCTCCATCAGAGACACTGTCTCCCCACCTTCAACAAAAGGCTCAAGACACACTTGTTCTGGGAGTACAACGGCACTTAGGAATGATTTGCTGGACCTGATGTTAGTTTCCTCCAGGATCACAATGACTATTCGTCAGAGACTTGTTGCTCTTGTTGGTTAGCTGTAACTGATTTAAAACTCTGTACTCGCTGTGAAATATGCTTACTGTTGCTTGCTTTTTCTACAGGTACACTTTTTTGAGGTTCATGTTGTTTAATTGAAACTTGTTCAACTACATGCTCTTATGGTTCTTCCCTTTGGCACTTATTTTTGGTTTTTCACAATGTATGCTTCATGTTCGGCTACCCGCAATGTTTGGGGATATCTCGGTGTTATGATCAGTGACCTATGCACTTTTGTAAAGCTCTCTCTTGGAAGTCGCTTTGGATAAAAGCGTCTGTTAAATTAATAAATGTAAACACACACACTCCATACATTGACACACACACTCACCTACACAACACACACTCCATACACACACACACACTCACCTACACAACACACTCCATACACACTCACCTACACAACACACACTCCATATACACACACACACTCACCTACACAACACACAGGGGGTTTTAGGAGTAGGGGGGGGGGGGTTTAGCAGTGTGTGTTTCAGCAGTGTGTGTATGTGTCAGTGTGTGTGTTTCAGGACAGCGAGGACCCTCTGCAGATGTACCTGTCTGCTGTGTGTGTTTCAACAGTATGTGTGTGTGTTTCAGGACAGCGAGGACCCTCTGCAGATGTACCTGTCTGCTGTGTGTGTTTCAACAGTGTGTGTGTGTGTTTCAGGACAGCGAGGACCCTCTGCAGATGTACCTGTCTGCTGTGTGTGGGAGCAGCTACGTGTGTCGTCCTGTAACCCTTACCTGCCGTCTAAACACACACTCACACACACCTCCTGCAAGCAGAGAGGGTGAGGACACGCCCTCTCACTGTACCTGCTACATATTACTAATGGCAAATAGAACTTGGAACTTTCACACTGTGTGTGTGTGTGTTTCCAGACATGGCCCAGTTGAAGACGTTTACGAGGGGAGAAAGAGAGTTTGTGACCAGACTACCCCACCCTGTCCAGCTCACCTGTACACACCTGGAGGAGGAGGGGGGGGGGGGTTGACATACACACATCAACATACACACACATGTAAATACAACTCTGTTTAGTAAAAATGCTGTTGAGTTGGCTCATTCATGTATTATTGTCTGTTCTTACACCCAATTATAAAGAGTTTATTATCATTGTGCTGTTGTTGTTCGTTAAAGCACTTTTGGTTAAAAACACAAAACTCTTACATATTCATGAGCCTTGTCATAAAAAGCATCCTCCGGCTCCGCCCCTGCCGTTCGAATGAGCTCAAGCAGCCAACGGGGGCGTGGCCTGGGGGCGGGGGCTCGTGCTAGGTTCGACCCAGTTTGAATAGCGACCAACCGTCAGCAGAGCAGCAGCGGAGAACGGAACCACAGCTACACCGCTGCCATCCAAATACAAGAATCTGTTCTGCCTCACCGAAGAAAGTGAGTATGGATGCTGCACTTTAAAATTACATGTTTTTCTTATATTTCTAACGTGTCGAGCGCAAATATTGAAATGAATAGCTTGATACGAAATTTTATTTTATGAGCGTAAACATCAAAGTCTTCCCGGGGTGCTGCTGGTGCTAGATAGTGATGCTTGTTAGAATGTAACTGGAGTTAAATGACAGGTTTTCAAGTAGTCGTCACAGTGGTAGAATGTAAACAGTCCCTGCCCTGCCTGGCACAGTCTGGTCTGGGCCTCTAATGCGGACGTTTACCTACTCAGATGGAAATCTAATAATTCACAATTTAGAAACCAGTGAGTAAAGCGTGATTCCTGCATGTTTGCAGCTAATGCCAGAAAGCGGCGGAGGAGTGCGGGAGACAGAACCTAGATGCAACGTCGGTTGGTAAACACGGAACGTCCCATAGATTTATTCCGGGAAATAGACGGGGCCCAAATGCGTATCCAGGCAGATTCTCAGTTTTCACATAAAAAAAAATACAGATTATATATTAAAATTAATTGCAGATGTGGTTTGCGGGCCATCTAGTGTTTATGTGTTTAATGCAGCCGGCTAGCGGCCGTGCACGTTAGCCCGTTGTTGTCGGTAGTCCGGGGCTAGCTGGGGGATGGGTGCCTCTCTTACTGCAGCAGGCGGGAAGCTGCAAATGGTGGTCTATTGTTCACAACGCAGAGCTAGCAACATGCTAGGCGGCTAGGCTAAGCTAGCGCCACTACCAACCTGAACCGGGATTATTGTGCTAACTACACACAGCGGACGGCTCGTTTTAGTCTACAAACTTTCTGACTGAAAAAGGAAAACATAATCTATCAGCTAAAGTAACGGATGATTCCAGTTACGCAAAGTCCGAAGTGTTCACACACAGACGTGGTACCGAGAAAGCGAAACATGCGTGCGTCCACCGGTGCATCTGAACGGTGTGTGATGTTGTCACCGGCCGACGTTGGACAGGCAGCGACAGTGACCGGCAGTTGTGATTTTTGATCCGTGCACTATGGCGTTAAGAGGAGTGTCTGGTAAAGATGCACTACTTTGCACTGAGCCCGGTAAATACAGACCGTTTCTTGACCATCGTAATACAAGTTAGAACAACCTGCTGTAGTTTCTATCTGCACTATTAGTAAAAGAGATACAATTCTGTTGAATGGATATTTTGTATGTGATCCAAACTTCTCACACGCACCTAGGTAGACCGTTACCATGGTGAAGGACGTTAACAAGCCGAAGGGAAAGACCTCCGCCTATGCGTTCTTCGTCCAGACATGTCGCGAGGAGCACCGTAAATCGCATCCCGAGCAGTCCGTTAACTTCGCAGAGTTCTCCAAGAAGTGCTCCGAGAGGTGGAAGGTAAGGGCCTCCGCAGGAGGGTCTTGAGAGAGTGTGTGTGAAGGTGTGTGTAGGAGTGTGAGCAGTCTTCATACTAATATTCAGTCTTTGGGTGTTGCTCAGTGGGTATTCAGTGGCAATTCCCCCCCTGTACATCCCTGGATACATCTGCTGAACTAATACAGGATGACATCATCAGTATAATATGTGTGTGGGCATGAAGACTTGTGTGTCTGGACTGTATGTGTGCCTAATGTGATGATGTTTGTCTAGTTTGTGTCTAATGTGATGTGTGTCTAATGCGTTTGTGTATTTAATATGTATGCGTGTGTTTGTCTCATGTGATGTGTGTGTGTTTATCTAATGCAGTGTGTGTGTGTGTGTGTGTGTGTGTGTGCGCAGGCACTGACCCCTATAGAGAAGAAGCGTTTTGAGGACATGGCGAAGGCTGACAAGGTGCGCTACAACCGGGAGATGCAACACTACGTCCCTCCCAAGGGACTGGGGGCCCGCGCTCGCAAGAGGAAGGACCCTAATGCCCCCAAGAGACCCCCGTAAGCCTCTCACACACACACACACCTCACACACACACACACACACACCTCAAACACACACGCACCTCACACACACGCACCTCACACACACACATACACCTCACACACACCTGTGGCACGGTACTTTGCTTCGCCGCCTCACAGCTGATAGGTCCTGGGTTCGATTCCCTGTCTGGGTCTGGGAACATGTTCTCCTGGGCCTGGTGGTGAAGGAACCTGTAGAACCACATCTGTCTCCTGCCCGCTCTTGTTCCTGACCAGGACATGTGGAAGTGTGTGTGAGGTGGAGGTGCGTCAGAGGGGGTCAGGGTCTCTGGTCACCTTGATGTGGCTCAGTACTCCTAACCCTGGGAGGAGGGACAGCAGACTCCTGCATGTGTACCAGTCTAACCCAGCTTCTCTCCCAGGTCTGCGTTCTTCGTGTTCTGCGGGGAGTACCGCCCCACGGTGAAGCAAGAGTGTCCTGGTCTCTCCATAGGAGATTGCGCCAAGCGCCTGGGGGTCATGTGGTCCAAGCTCAGCCAATCAGACAAGCACCCCTACGAGGAGAAGGCCCTGAGACTGAGAGAGAAATACGACAAGGTAACAAACATGTAACATACCACATGTAACATACACACATGTAACACACACTCACACACTGTCTATACACACACTCTACACGCCCACCCCCAGTAACAGCCCTAGTAACAGAGGCTCCTCCCCCAGTAACAGCCCTAGTAACAGAGGCTCCTCCCCCAGTAACAGCCCTAGTAACAGAGGCTCCTCCCACAGTAACAGCCCTAGTAACAGAGGCTCCTAGGAGTGGAGTGGTACATGTATTCGTATTGAACCCAAACGGTACGGGCGTCGTCACGGTTCGGTGCATGAAATTACACAGAGAATACACGGTATAAAAATAAATTAAACTTGTGTGCAAATTAATTAATGTAATGCGGAACTACTGTTAGATACTCGTGTTCTTTAGGGACACCTAATCTGTTGCCCCGCTTTAGCTCTGAAGCTCTGATTGGCGCCGCCATGAGTCAGAGATAGGCTAGCAGCACTAAGGACGAGTATGGCGAGTGGTGGCGACCCACGAGAAATAGAGGACCCGTCGGCCTCTTTAGGATCGCAAGTTTGGGAAAACTTTGGTTTCCCATTCAGTTACAGTAGTACAGGCGAGAGAGTGGTGGATAAGACAAGCACTGTGTGTCGGCGATGTTCAGCAGTTGTGGGGTATGTGAGTGGAAATACATCTAACATGCTAACGCATATTACCCCTCTGGCCTGTGCTAAATGACTAAAAAGATCTGACGCCATCACCCAGGTGTGCCAATCACCCCAAAAAACTGTCCAACTTCTCCCTATAGTGCTTAACCAGCCTTTAGATACACATACAAATAGGGCCAAAAAACTTACATGTCATCTTCAATGCGCCCGTATTCACTCGTAGAGGAACCTGGTTTGTTTTGCTTTTCCCTCCGTTGTACCGAACCGTGATGTATGAACCAAACCGTGACTTCAGTGTACCGTTCAACCCCTAGAGGCTCCTCCCCCAGTAACAGCCCTAGAAACAGAGGCTCCTCCCCCAGTAACGGCTCTAGTAACAGAGGCTCCTCCCCCAGTAACAGCCCTAGAAACAGAGGCTCCTCCCCCCCAGTAACAGCCCTAGAAACAGAGGCTCCTCCCCCCCAGTAACAGCCCTAGTAACAGAGGCTCCTCCCCCAGGATATGGTGGCGTACCGCGGGGGCGTGTCCTTCGCCCCCAGGAGTCAGAAGGGTGGAGCTCAGGGCGGAGACGAGGACGACGATGACGAGGGGGAGGATGATGACGAGGACGACGACGAGGAAGATGACGAATAAACCGCCTGAGTGTGTGTGTGTGCACGCGTGTCATGGAAATCGGTGTGTGTGAGATAGCGAGTGCATGACAGAGAGAGTGTGTGTGTGTGTGAGAGAGTGTGTTCCTGGCCTTCGCAGTCTGGTGCCTGGAGGGGCGTCTGCTTCGGGACCAGAGGCTGTGATTGGATACTCTGACGTTGGACCAGAGGCTGTGATTGGATACTCTGATGTTGCCTCCTCTCCTCCCTTCCTCTCTCCTGCTCTCCCATCTCCTCCCTCCATACCTCCTTCCCTTCTCTCACTTCCCCCTCTACCTCCTTCCTCCTCTTCTCCCTCTTCCTCTCCAGACTCCACCATAGGAGGAGAGGCTGTGTGTGTGTGTGTGTGTTTGCGGGGTGCGAGAACACCTGTACTACACGTTTAGTAGCAGCGTTTTGAGTTAAACCAACGTTGATGTTTGTTTTTAGATTAAGATTCATTTAAGTAAATCTGACAACCTCCCAGTCCTTACCCCACCTGTCTACCTACTACCCCACCTTTCTACCTACTACCCCACCTGTCTACATACTACCCCACCTGTCTACCTACTACCCCACCTGTCTACCTACCCCACCTAAACACGAAGCTTGATTTATTTACCTCCCACCCCCCCTCCCCCCCTATCCATCCTGTCTCTCCCTCCCTCTCTGGAACAGAGTTACTTGGTTCCTGTATTTTTTACTGGAGATGTTGTTTCAGCTGTATGTAGAAGTTAACTTTTATAATAAAACTTTATGATTGTGAAACTCTCTCCCTGTCTACATGAGATTTCTTTCATTCGTGTTTTAATAACATCAATAGTGAATATTACTGTGCTGCAAATACAACATCAAAACCTGAGTGCATACTAGTGATTCACACACGTGGTTCACATACCAGTGATTCACGTAGAGTGGATGAGGTCATACATGAGACTATTGTGATTGTAAACTTTATTTAAATAACACTAAAAACGTCAGAGACCGCAGTGGAATACAAACTTTATCAAAATACAGCAGTTCTCAGGAGAACCTCCAACATGCTTCACCAGATCAACACTGAGACACTTAGAACCACCATGGCAACAACGTAAGAACAAATTCAGTCTTCAACAACGGTGTTTACACGAGTGATGTCATAGATATGAAGTGACAACATCATTATTTAAGATCTTAACATGTTTGAAATCACACATGTCAACACACACGCGTCAACACACACAGGTCAAAACACCGCTGCTTGTCAATAACAACATCAGAAGCAGAGTCCATGCTGCCTATGCAGGTCAGGGCTCCACTCCTTGACATAGCCACCAGGGAGGGCCCTAGATCAGCAGGGCTGGAGTGATACCTCACATCCTGTCAGACAGGAAGTGAGATAACAACTGGCGGACACTTCTTTCCTGATTGTCTACAGTTTCATCCCTGACAGTAACTAACCCAGCACTGATAGTAACTAACCCAGCACTGATAGAACACTCCAGACTGGTGACCCACACACACACTCTACACACACACTCTACACACACGCTCTACACCCACACTACACACATGCACACATACCACACACTCTACACACATGCTACACACTACACACGTACACAAACACACGCCATATACACACACAAACACAGACTGATGTGGTGTGGGCGGGCATTATTGCTCAGTGTCCAGTGTGCTGGTTGTTAATAAAGCTGGCTCAGTTTAAATATTTGAACAGCTGTCTGTGTTCTGATTACTAACAACAGACTCAGGAAGACCTGGGGGGTATTCCAGGTAGGGTTTAGTGAAAACTTTGAGTTGTTTAACCCTGAAAAGAGGCATACTCCGAGTTCCACGTTCCAGAAAGAGAGGTAACGAAACCTTTTGGTAAGTTTCCATGGTAACTTACTCCGTGAAACTAGCAGGTTTTCTATGCCAAACACTGGGTTTCTACCGATCCCTTCCCACTTTATGAGCCCGATAGCTTTGGCAGACACGGCATATAATTTCCTGGTTCAGCCGAGCGATCTCGAACAAAATTTAATTTGCTTAGGTATACGCTGGGAGACGATTTTAAGATTGCGATTTGATGTGCTTTAATTCCCTGATGAATACCTAAGTCAACGTTACCGTTTCCCGTCACAATCTGTAATTTATTTCAGCAACATTCTCAGCCCTTGGGCCTTCGTCGCTAGTGTTACATGCCGTGGACATGCACTCAGAATTGACCAAATGCTTTTGGGCACTGAAATAAATACAAATAATTGAAATTGTATTTGGTCTTCTTCATTGCCTACAAATAAAAATCACAATGAGTAGCCTAGCCTATTTCTATCGGCTAATGTTTCTACAATTTACATGATTCATATGATTCCTACAATTTACATGATGTAGCCTTCCATCCCGAAACTGGTGTTTCAGCACATTTATTTCAACATTGTAGGGGGTCAATATTGGCCAAACAACCGAAACTAATTCTCTTATAGTTTGAAGGAAGATGGGAAACTGAACAGTGTATTAATATTAACCAAATAATGCCAATAGCAATGGAATTACAGTTATTTGACTATTTTGATTTTGGGGTTAAATCAGAGCAACAATGGTTAAATTAAGGTTAAATAATTTGTATCATATTGCAAATGAATGATATCAATGAAGGTTAACTCTTATGCCTACTCTACCATGATTATTGTAAACCAGAGATAGAAAGCAAGAGTGAGGAAGAAGGAGTAGGACAAGCTAGAGCTGAGGAGAACGTCTTGATCAATAATCCACAGAACAATGCTTCACAATTCCTTAAGAACAACTACAATCACCCCAGAATCTATCTTGACCCTTACTTATCAACATGACTAGCAATGCTACAGTAAGTTACACAATGAGATGTGAGAGCCATTAAGTTGAGACTCCATCCAATAACTCCATATTTTACCATATGAGAGGTGGGGGCAGGTTGATAGCCTTACAAGATCAGCCTTTATTCTTCTGCCCTAAGTACACCATCTCTTGGTCAAAATGTTTTTCAGAAAATGCAACTATTAATATTCATATAGGTTATTGTTCCTAATTAACATCACCTGTGACCATGCATCCTCTCGTAACTAGTGTTCAAGTAAATCTTTTTCGAGATTAGCCTTTATTCTTCTACCCTAAGTAGGCCTACACCATCTCTTGGTCAGTTTTTGGCACTTTCTTCACGAGGTGCAGTTTGTACAACTAATTTACTTGTAACATGAGATTACATTAGCTATATTTCACTGTTCCACATGCAAAATTCACCTGCCATTAAATGAACATCTCACTGTATACAGCATGCCTTGTTGTCAGAATGTGCAAATCGTTTTTATATTCATTATTCTCATAATGTCAGTGTAACTGACAATTACAAAAAAAGCCTGTAAATAAAAGTACATGGAGAGAGAACTACCAGTAGCTACCATACATAGTAATTCTCTGCATCAATTTCTGTGGCAGCAGTCATTAATGTCTCTTCGTCATCTTAATCATCATCATCCTTTGATAAAAAGCATTCTGTTGAGGGAAACTGCTACTACAAGTTGAAATAGCCACCAATTGATATTTATACTTTGTATCATGTCGAATATGATTAAAACGATGGTGACGTTGAGGCTACAATCACAAGCGTCATATCACAATCAAAATATGCATTACCTGTTCGTAGTATGTTTTTATATTTAATATAACTTTGAACATACTATTTTATTAAGTCAACCACTTTTTCTCCTGTAATATTAACGGACAGTGGGGTTAAATGTTCAATGTATGGACTGGCTATTGCATTCAAATAGTAAATGTATTGACTCGGCAGCAATTGTCTCTTACGCCAATTGTAGCTAAAGGCTATACAGCCGTGTTGCTTTTTCCCGGAATATGTGCTCAGATTGACTATGAACACGAAATAAAACTAATATCTAAAATGTGGTGAAGTATGACGTTTTTTGTCGTCGGTTGCCATGGTGAATCCTAGTATCGGAGCTCCATAGATGTTGGCTTTTGGTAGTATTCATGCATGCGCTAAACTCAGAGTTGCCGTACTCCGAGTTGAGTAAACAAATTCATATCAGCTTTTCTGTAACTGAATTTTCGGAGTTTCCCATGTTAGAGTAACACAACTCAGAGTTCAGGGTTAATCTCAGAGTTTGTTAAACCCGCTACCTGTAATACCCCCCAGAACACTACAATACCAGAACCTGTTTAAGGAGAGCCTGTCCACTCCCTATTAAGCCCCATTGTACCGAATTGTGTTGCAGTTCCACCATAGTTCCACTGAGCGTGATCGCGGTCGAGTGCAAAATGAATGGGAGTCTATGGAGCTGAACGGCTACATTCGTCTCTTTCACCTGATTGTCGTTGAGGAAATCTCAGATTTGATTGTAGTTTTTGCATGTTCAACATGCATTACAGGTCAAAAGTTGAATGAACGAGTACTTATGTCCTTTCGATTTCTTACAGGGTAAGTCGTTGTTGCCCATAACACGCTAGCATTCTGCTAACGAATACTGATTGGTTAGTGAAGGACTGACTACGACCAGTGATCCTGCTTGATGGCATCCGAAGCAGATCCAGAATGTCAGAGCGTTAGCAACATTAGCAACAACATTAGCAAGCCAAAACTCTTTCTAGCATGTGTATTGACAGGGAGAGCCTAACCTCTCAGCTGTGTTGTCGATGCCTCGAGAGAAAAGTGGAAGTGACCAGAGCTTGCCGAAAAGCAGTAGCTCTGGTCGTACGATGTGTATGACGTCAATTACATTTTAAAAGGCTTTTTAGAACAAAAAGGCAACTTTAAAAAATCTAACATCCAGCAGTGTGTATTTTGTTTGCCTCCCCTTTGGAATTCAACATTCAAATTACTGGACAAAAAATGATATCCTGAGAAAAGTAGATTTTGAGGGGTATCGCTCCATAGATCTCCATTCATTCTGCACTTCTGGAACTAGAGTGGAACTGCAACCAGTTCAGGAGCCAGAAGTTTCCAGAGAGTGGCAGTTCTCCCAGTATTAGACATTCTTTGACGATACCTTCATCATCATCACCACCATCATCATCACCATTACCACCATCATCACCATCATCATCACCATCACCACCACCATCATCACCATCACCATCACCATCACCACCACCATCATCATCACCACCATCATCATCATCACCATCCTCTTTGCTGAGTTTCTGTGCAGATTCCATCATTCCCATGGCAACCTCTCACCCTGAGCAACCTTGTTTCTATGACTATCACTTTGGTTGCTACAACTACCACCACTATGCACTACTAACCCTAACACTATGCCTACGAGTCCATTCCTTCTCTGTGGGCTTATGTGTGTGTGAGGCGTGTGTGTGAGTGGGTTAGTGTGTGTCTGTGTGGGATAGTGTGTGTGTGCGTGGGGGGGGGGTTAGTTAGTGTGTATA
The DNA here is from genome assembly GCF_021917145.1 of Hypomesus transpacificus. NCBI lineage: Eukaryota > Metazoa > Chordata > Actinopteri > Osmeriformes > Osmeridae > Hypomesus > Hypomesus transpacificus. Next base: position 1,239,617 of record NW_025814034.1, on the reverse strand, counting down.
TGTGTGGGGTGTGTGGGCTAGTGTGTATGAGGTGTGTGTGTGTGTGGGGGTTAGTGCAGTATCTGTCTCTTTTGGTCTCACGATAGTCTCTGTCTTAGTGCAAAAAGGAGTGTGTGTGTGTATGTGTGTTTAGTGTGTGTACAGTGTTTAGTGTGTGTACAGTGTTTAGTGTGTGTGTATAGTGTGTGTACAGGGTTTAGTGTGTGTGTATAGTGTGTGTACAGTGTTTAGTGTGTGTGTACAGGGTTTAGTGTGTGTGTATAGTGTGTGTACAGGGTTTAGTGTGTGTGTATAGTGTGTGTACAGGGTTTAGTGTGTGTGTATAGTGTGTGTACAGGGTTTAGTGTGTGTATAGTGTGTGTACAGGGTTTAGTGTTTGTGTATAGTGTGTGTACAGTGTTTAGTGTGTGTGTATAGTGTGTGTACAGGGTTTAGTGTGTGTGTATAGTGTGTGTACAGGGTTTAGTGTGTGTGTACAGGGTTTAGTGTGTGTGTATAGTGTGTGTACAGGGTTTAGTGTGTGTGTATAGTGTGTGTACAGGGTTTAGTGTGTGTGTATAGTGTGTGTACAGTGTTTAGTGTGTGTGTATAGTGTGTGTACAGGGTTTAGTGTGTGTGTATAGTGTGTGTCAGTGTTTAGTGTGTGTGTATAGTGTGTGTACAGGGTTTAGTGTGTGTGTATAGTGTGTGTACAGGGTTGTGTGTGTGTATAGTGTGTGTACAGGGTTTAGTGTGTGTGTATAGTGTGTGTACAGGGTTTAGTGTGTGTGTATAGTGTGTGTACAGGGTTTAGTGTGTGTGTATAGTGTGTGTACAGGGTTTAGTGTGTGTGTATAGTGTGTGTACAGTGTTTAGTGTGTGTGTATAGTGTGTGTACAGGGTTTAGTGTGTGTGTATAGTGTGTGTACAGGGTTTAGTGTGTGTGTATAGTGTGTGTACAGGGTTTAGTGTGTGTGTATAGTGTGTGTCAGTGTTCATTGGGCATGTGTCTGATGGTGTGGAAGATCCAGTCCATCTTGGTGGTCCAGCCCCCGTGGTGAGCATCGTTCATCTGCTTGGTGAAGTACTCCAACGCCTCCTACACACACACACACACACACACACACACACACACACACACACACACACACAGAGCCAGCAGGTACACACACACACACACAAAACCAGCAGGTACACACACACACTTATCTCAGCTACCAGTACAGTGCAACAATAATAATATCTACACTATGATGCAACAATAGCAACACATGTCTGTGTGTACCTGCTGGCTCTGTGTGTGTGTGTGTGTGTGTGTGTGAGGGTGTACCTGCTGGCTCTGTGTGTGTGTGTGTGTGTGTGAGGGTGTACCTGTTGGCTCTGTGTGTGAGGGTGTACCTGTTGGCTCTGTGTGTGAGGGTGTACCTGTTGGCTCTGTGTGTGAGGGTGTACCTGCTGGCTCTGTGTGTGTGAGGGTGAGGGTGTACCTGTTGGCTCTGTGTGTGAGGGTGTACCTGCTGGCTCTGTGTGTGTGTGTGTGAGGGTGTACCTGCTGGCTCTGTGTGTGTGTGTGTGAGGGTGTACCTGCTGGCTCTGTGTGTGTGTGTGTGAGGGTGTACCTGCTGGCTCTGTGTGTGTGTGTGTGAGGGTGTACCTGCTGGCTCTGCGTGTGAGTGTGTACCTGTTGGCTCTGTGTGTGAGTGTGTACCTGTTGGCTCTGTGTGTGAGTGTGTACCTGTTGGCTCTGTGTGTGTGAGGGTGTACCTGTTGGCTCTGTGTGTGTGAGGGTGTACCTGTTGGCTCTGTGTGTGAGGGTGTACCTGTTGGCTCTGTGTGTGAGTGTGTGAGGGTGTACCTGTTGGCTCTGTGTGTGTGTGTGAGTGTGTGAGGGTGTACCTGCTGGCTCTGTGTGTGTGTGTGAGTGTGTGAGGGTGTACCTGTTGGCTCTGTGTGTGAGTGTGTACCTGTTGGCTCTTGTCCAGGGCCAGGGTCTTACGGAGGTAGGCCAGGTCATCGAAGCTCTGCAGCTCAGGCATGCCACAGCCCAGCAGCAGGGAGAACAGGTTGATGAAGAGGCTGGCGTGCTGACGGATGGCCAGGTAGGCCTTGTAGCACATCTCCTGAAACCTGGGACGCCACACACACACACCACACCACACCCACACACCATACACACACACACACCACACACACACCATACACACCACGCCACACACACACCATACACACCACGCCACACACACACCATACACACCACGCCACACACACACCACGCCACACACACACCATACACACCATGCCACACACACACCATACACACACGCTCAGGTTGAGAAAGAGGCCAGGGAGGTGTGTGTACGTGTGTGTACGGTGTCTGTACCTCTCAAACTCCTTGGTCTTGGTGCTCTCCTGCCCCCCCTTGCTGATCACGATCAGGAAGTCCTGTGTGAGGACGAAGGGAACGCGCTCTCGCTTGTAGCCAAACTTCTTCTTCTTGTGGTCCAGGAAGTGGCCAAAGTCTATGTGGAACAACTGGAGACAAACACACACTCTCTTACTGGGGTGTGTGTGTGTAACCGTGTGTGTGTGAGGGTGTGCGTGTGTGAGGGTGTGTGTGTGTGAGGGTGTATGTGTGACTACCTGTCCGTTGTCCTTCACCATGATGTTGCTGTTGTGTCTGTCTCCGATGCCCAGGATGAAGGTGGCCACACAGTAGCCTGCACACGACCTGGTGAACAGATCTATCGCTCTGTCATACCTGGAGAGGAGGAGAGGAGGAGGAGAGGAGGAGGAGGAGAGTAGGAGGAGAGGAGGAAAGGAGGAGAGGAGAGGAGGAGGAGAGGAGGAGGAGGAAGAGGAGAGGAGGAGGAGAGGAGGAGAAGAGGAGGAGGAGGAGAGGAGGAGGAGGAGGAGAGGAGGTGAGGAGGAGAGGAGGAGAGAAGGAAAAGTCAGAGAGAAAGAGTGACGTAGGGATGGATATAGAGATGGAGAGAGAGGCAGGCAGACAGATAGACAGACAGACAGATAGAGAGACATATAGACAGACAGATAGAGACATATAGACAGACAGATAGACAGAAAGATGGATAGATAGACAGGTAGACAGTCAGACAGACAGATAGACAGACAGACAGATAGACAGACAGACAAATGTATGGGACTCACGCCTCCCCCCTGTTCTTCTCCTTGATCCAGTGGTGCAGAGTGTTGCTGTTAAACTGCAGCGCCCCCTTCAGCCCTGCCTTGCACTGGATCTGCATGATGGTGAAGCTGTTCCTCACCACCTCTATCAGCCCCACGCAGTCTCCTATAGACAGACACCCGTAGGGTAGCATGCTGCACACACACACCACAAACACACGTACACACACACCACACACACACACACAGACAGACACACCACACACATACACACACACCACAGACAGACACCACACACACACATACAGATGGACATCACACACCACACACACACACACCACACACACACAGACACCACACACACACAGACACCACACATACACACACGTACACACACCATCTGTTAGCTGACATGCACAGAGCGATGGACACCATGACAGATTCAGACATTCTCCTCACCGCAGGTCCAGGCCCTGGTTCTGCCAGATGTTCTCCATGATCTTAATGATCTGTAGAGTCAGCATGTCCTGCCTTAGGTCTACACTCACACGCACGCACGCACGGACGCACACACACACACACACAAGAAAGTGTGAATACATTTACATTTATTCATTTTAGGGTTAATGTAGAATAATGTGCAAGGGTTAGGGCTGTTGATTAAGAGTACAGTATCCTTGACAACATGAATAAAAAAACTGTCTCCTCCCCTCCCTTCTCCTCTCCTTTCTCCTCTCCTCCCCTCCTCCTCTCCCTCCTCCCCTCCTCCTCTTCCCTCCTCCTCTCCTCCCTTCCTCCTCTCCTTTCTCCTCTCCTCCCCTCCTCCTCTCCCTCCTCCCCTCCTCCTCTTCCCTTCTCCTCTCCTCTTCCCTCCTCCTCTCCTCCCCTCCTCTTCCCTCCTCTCCCTCCTCTCCTCCCCTCCTCTTCCCTCCTCTCCCTCCTCCTCTCGTCCCCTCCTCTTCCCTCCTCCCCTCCTCTTCCCTCCTCTCCCTCCTCCTCTCCTCCCCTCCTCCTCTTCCCTCCTCTCCCTCCTCCTCTCCTCCCCTCCTCTCCCTCCTCCCCTCCTCTTCCCTCTTCCCCTCCCCTCCTCCTCTCCCCTCCTCCCCTCCTCCTCTTTCCTCCTCTCCTCCCCTCCCCTCCTCCTCTTCCCTCCCCTCCTCCTCCCCTCCCCTCACCATCTCCGTTCTTGAAGATGACCTGGTTGTTGGTGAAGAGCAGTTCAGACATGATGTCAGGATTCTCCCAGCTCAGCCAGAGGGGACGCTTCGCTGAGGACATGATCCTACACTCCTCCATCCTGGAGCACAGGAGGGGACAGCAGGGGACAGGAGGGGAGGAGACAGAAGGGGAGGGGACAGGGGGACAGGGGACAGCAGGGGAGGGGACAGGAGGGGATGCGACGGGAGGGGAAGGGAGGAGACAGGACGGGAGGGGACAGGAGGGGACGGGAGGGGACAGGAGGGGACGGGAGAGGACAGGACGGGAGGGGACAGGAGGGGAGGGGACAGGAGGAGAGGGGACAGGAGGAGAGGGGACGAGAGGGGACGGGAGGGGACAGGAGGGGACGGGAGAGGACAGGAGGGGACGGGAGAGGACAGGACGGGAGGGGACAGGAGGAGAGGGGACAGGGGGACAGGAGGGGATACGACAGGAGGGGACAGGAGGGGAGGGGACAGGAGGGGAGAGAAGAGGGGAGGGGAGAAGAGATGATAGAAGGGGAGAGGAGAGAAAAGGGGAGAGGGGAGGGGAGAGAGTTAGAGTTGAACAGTTTGTGTGTGCATGTGTGTGTACCTCAGAGATACTAGTTAGTGAACCATATGTTTATCAGTGTGTGTGTACCTGAGGGAGCCCAGCTGGTGAACAGGGTTGAGAGGGGAGATGAAGCCCTGCAGAGCTTCCAGGTAGTCTGGACGAGACATGTGCTCCACCAGGAACTTCATCTGGGTCTGACACACAAGCAACAGGCTTAAAGAGGCTTTACACGTGAGTGTGTGTGTGTACGTGTGTGTACGTGTGTGTGTGGTGTGTGTGGTGTGTGTGGTGTGTCTACCTTTTGTGTCTCATCCTTCTTCTCCTGCTTCAGTGTGTCGGTCAGGTTGACCAGCTTGTCCATGGCCTCCACCTACAGACACAATGTTAGGGTTAGACTGTGTGTGTGTGTGTGTGTGTGTGTGTGTACCTGTCTACCTGTCTGTTGAGGTGTTTCAGGTACATCCCGCAGGCTCTGCAGAAGGCCTCCAGTAGCAGACCAAACCTCCTGGAGACTGTCTTGTTATGCATCTCTGACCTGCACACACACACACACACAAACGCACACATACACACACATATATTTAGACACACATACACATTTAGACAATCGCATATAGATGTATATGCACTCATGCAGACATGAACACAAACACACATTCACACGCACAGACGATACAATACATCAATATGGAACATACATGACATCATCACCACCATCATCATCATCATTGTATCCATGGTGACGTACTTGAGATGCCAGAAGAAGAAGTGTCCTATCCTCTGATTGGTCAGAGCCTTCCTGATGAGGAAGCGTGCTAGAGGGTTGTCCAGGTACATCTCATACTTTAACACCTACACACACACACACACACACACACACACACACACACACACACACACACACACACACACACACACACACACACACACACACACACAAATATATATATATACATATATCCAGATACATACTGCCCCCCCCTCACCTGGTCCAGCTGCAGCAGGTACATGCTGCCCCCCCCCCCTCACCTGGATCAGCTGCAGCAGGTACATACTGCCCCCCCCTCACCTGGTCCAGCTGCAGCAGGTACATGCTGCCCCCCCCCCTCACCTGGTCCAGCTGCAGCAGGTACATGCTGCCCCCCCCTCACCTGGACCAGCTGCAGCAGGTACATGCTGCCCCCCCCTCACCTGGACCAGCTGCAGCAGGTATATGCTGCCCCCCCCCTCACCTGGACCAGCTGCAGCAGGTATATGCTGCCCCCCCCCTCACCTGGTCCAGCTGCAGCAGGTACATGCTGCCCCCCCCCTCACCTGGACCAGCTGCAGCAGGTACATGCTGCCCCCCCCTCACCTGGACCAGCTGCAGCAGGTATATGCTGCCCCCCCCCTCACCTGGTCCAGCTGCAGCAGGTACATGCTGCCCCCCCCTCACCTGGACCAGCTGCAGCAGGTATATGCTGCCCCCCCCCTCACCTGGACCAGCTGCAGCAGGTATATGCTGCCCCCCCCCTCACCTGGACCAGCTGCAGCAGGTATATGCTGCCCCCCCCTCACCTGGACCAGCTGCAGCAGGTACATGCTGAGCCGGTCGTCGCTGAGGCCCCGGGCCAGGCAGCGCAGGGCGTACTCCCGCACCACTGGGTCAGGGAAGTTACAGTCTAGCAGCTCCAGCGCTCCCTCCGGCTGCATCAGCGGCCAGTCACGCAGCAGACAGTACATCTGGGCGGGACCAGGAATATAGACAGAAACCAGGAAGAGGAACCAGGAAGAGGAACCAGGAAGGGGAACCAGGGAGAGAAACGTGAAATGGACCAATCAGTGTCTAAAGCATCTCTGCAGCCCTAACTGAGTGTGTGTGTGAGACAGTTAGTGTTACCTGAGAAACTTCATCTCTGGAGTTCCACTTGACAGACAGCAGCAGCTTGGGGAGAGACTCTGGGATGTTGATACAGTAGTGTCTGGGGGGTTAGGGTTAGGGCGTCAGGTTCATGTACAGTCCTGACATCTGCTTTGGAATGCTACTACTGTAAGGTAAACAGACACACCCACCACACACACACTGACCTGTGTCTCCAGAGGAAGGACACCCACACACACTGACCTGTGTCTCCAGAGGAAGGACACCCACACACACTGACCTGTGTCTCCAGAGGAAGGACACCCACACACACTGACCTGTGTCTCCAGAGGAAGGACACACACACCCACACACACTGACCTGTGTCTCCAGAGGAAGGACACCCACACACACTGACCTGTGTCTCCAGAGGAAGGACACCCACACACACTGACCTGTGTCTCCAGAGGAAGGACACACACACCCACACACACTGACCTGTGTCTCCAGAGGAAGGACACCCACACACACTGACCTGTGTCTCCAGAGGAAGGACACACACACACACTGACCTGTGTCTCCAGAGGAAGGACACCCACACACACTGACCTGTGTCTCCAGAGGAAGGACACACACACCCACACACACTGACCTGTGTCTCCAGAGGAATGACACACACACCCACACACACTGACCTGTGTCTCCAGAGGAAGGACACCCACACACACTGACCTGTGTCTCCAGAGGAAGGACACCCACACACACTGACCTGTGTCTCCAGAGGAAGGACACACACACCCACACACACTGACCTGTGTCTCCAGAGGAAGGACACCCACACACACTGACCTGTGTCTCCAGAGGAAGGACACACACACCCACACACACTGACCTGTGTCTCCAGAGGAAGGACACCCACACACACTGACCTGTGTCTCCAGAGGAAGGACACCCACACCCACACACACTGACCTGTGTCTCCAGAGGAAGGACACCCACACACACTGACCTGTGTCTCCAGAGGAAGTCCTTCTCCTGTTCAGACAGCTCATACAGAGGATCTCTGCTGCTCAGAACCCTCAGCTGCTCTGAGTCTGCTGCTGACACACTGCTGTCACACGCCAGGCGGCCACTCTGAGCACACACACACACACAGTGTGTGAGGGTGCGCATGTGTATCTGTGGGTTTCTATGTGAGTGTGTGTAGTGTGTGTGTACTGTACTTGTGTGTGTAGTGTGTGTGTATGTGTAGTGTGTACGTGTGTGTGTGTGTGTGTAGTGTAATGTGTGTGTACCAGGCCCACGCAGTAGCTGTATCCCAGCTCCCTGCTCATGGTCCAGTTGGCATGCTCCTCCACCTGCTGGTCGTCAGGGAACACTACGCTCTGGGAGAACCAGGAGAACTCCAGCTCCACACATGGGGTCTCCTGGGAGGGGAGAGGTACTGTGTGACATAAACTGTCTGTCTGATGCTGGGTAGTGTGTGTGTGCCTGTGTGTGTATACCTTGTTGGGGTTGGACCCGGCCACCCCTATAGGGTTCAGAAGGTCTTCCAGGCCATGAGGAACAGGCCACAGACTCAGAGTCATCTTCCCCCCCACCAGCAGGTCCTGGTAGTCAAACAGGTTCACATTCCCCCAGGCCAGCGGACAGTGCTCCTACACACACACACACATTTTACACACAGATATACACCACACACACTAAGCCTCCTCCTAGATCCTCCCAGATAGGCCCCTCACCTCCTTGGCCCCCTTGCGGCCCTTCACAGAGCAGATGGAGAGGCAGAGCCTGGCAGAGCGAGGCAGGTCTGTCATGTAGATGTCGTAGGAGAGCCACTCATTCCACCTGTACACACGCAACATATACACACAGTATACATACACACAGTATACACATATACACAGTATACATACACACAGTATACACTTACACACAGTATACACATACACACAGTATACATATACACACAGTATACACATACACACAGTATACATATACACACAGTATACAAATACACACAGTGTACATATACACACAGTACACATACACACAGTATACACATGCACACAGTATACACACACACACAGTATACACACACACAGTATACACATGCAGCAGGTCAGAACATTTGGCGTGGGTGTGTGTGTGCTATGTGGTGGTTGTCATGGCGACCTTACCTGGGGTTGGAGCAGGGAACTCTCTGGGTGTTGACGTTGTCACACAGGGGCTCTCCTCCGTGGTAGATACCTGTCCTCACGTAGATCTGACACACACACACAGTCAAAGGAACGTCACCACTACCAGAGATCCAAGCTGTTATGGGGGTGTGTGTGTGAGGACAGTTGTGTGTGAGGACAGGTGTGTGAGAGGACAGGTGTGTGAGAGGACAGGTGTGTGTGTGTGAGAGGACAGGTGTGTGTGTGAGGACAGGTGTGTGAGAGGACAGGTGTGTGTGTGTGTGAGGACAGGTGTGTGAGAGGACAGGTGTGTGAGAGGACAGGTGTGTGTGAGGACAGGTGTGTGTGAGGACAGGTGTGTGAGAGGACAGGTGTGTGAGAGGACAGGTGTGTAAGAGGACAGGTGTGTGTGTGTGAGAGGACAGGTGTGTGAGAGGACAGGTGTGTGAGAGGACAGGTGTGTGTGAGGACAGGTGTGTGTGAGGACAGGTGTGTGAGAGGACAGGTGTGTGTGAGGACAGGTGTGCACCTTGTCGATGTCCCTGATGTTGACGTTGACGTAGGTGGCGCAGAGCAGGCGCAGGCGCAGCAGGCTGTTGAAGGCCCAGAGGGAGCGGGGAGCGGCGGGGTCGCTGCCCCCGGGGCAGGGGCTGGGCTGGGGGGTGCGGCGGCTGTAGGAGGGGGCCAGGAAGCCGCTGGAGGGCAGCTGGCTGTACAGGCTGTCCTTGGACACCAGCATTAGGTGAGGCAGCCGGCCCACACTGATGCAGCTGCGGATGTACTGAGCACAGGAACATCATCACTGGAAGCATGGAGCATCACCAGCACACACCTATGGGTATGTATGTATAGTGAGTGAGTGTGTGTATGTTTGAGTTTATAGTGTGTGTATAGTGTGTGTGTATAGTGTGTGTGTACAGTGTGTGTGTACAGTGTGTGTATAGTGTGTGTGTGTGTGTGTATAGTGTGTGCTACCTTGTACTGGCTGAGGGGGTGCTTCTCCAGCAGGTACTCATCACAGCCGCACACCTTGAGGATGTACTGGCCCTGGTACTCCTTCAGACACAGCCTCAGCTGCTGAGCTGACAGGTGCATGGAGCGGGTCTTCTTACGGATCGACTCTGCTATCAACTGCTCTGGTAGGCTGTCATGACTCACCTGCGCACACACGGGTCATACACACACACGGCTCATACACACACACGGGTCATACACACACACGGGTCATACACACACACGGGTCATGCACACACAGGGGTCATATCCACACATGGTTCCTCCCGCCAGCTCTACCTTGAGAGTGTACTTCTGTTTGGAGTTGGAGGGGGAGATGATGACCCAGATGGTGACGATGAGCCGGCCCTTGTCCAGCTTGCAGTAGACATGTGGGGGCAGATCAGGGGAGGACTCGATGTTGGGGGGGTACACGTACAGCGCCTGGCTCAGAGCCCCCCCAGCCTCACGCTCCTCCATGGCCTCCCTGCACACCCCCAGGATGCTGCGCCGGAACTCCTGAACCTCCGGGTCCTTCACCTCAAACTCACACACCGGCATGCCGATGGCAAAGCCTGCACACACACACACGGGTCACACACACACACCCCACACACACACTCACATGTGTGTGGGGTGTGTGTGTGTGTGGTGTGTGTGTGTACCTATCTCCCTGTTGAGTATCTTCTCTTCTCGGTTGCCAAGGGGTTCGATGACCTTCAGGATGAGGAAGAGGGTTAGGGTTAGTGTGAGGATATTCTCAAACCTTGGGGAAAGGTGTGTGTGTGTGTGTGTGTGTACCTTGAGGATGGGGTGGAAGAGGCGCAGGTCGCAGAGCCGCCTGGTCTCATCGTAATACTCCTCCCGCTCTGCTTCCTGGGTCACGCCCACGAAGATGTAGCACGACTCCTCCTGCCAATCACACGCAAGCAGGGTTAGCACTCCGGCCAATCACATGCAAGCAAGGGGTAGACAGGATAGTCAGGGGTAGTATGGTGTGTTTAGGGGTAGTTTGGGGTAGTTAGGGGGATGGTTAGGGTAGTTATGTGTAGTTAAGGGTACTCAGGGGTAGTTAGAGGTAGTTACCTGCAGCAGGTGGTACAGGGGGTACTTGCGGGCCTCAGAGAACAGTTGCTGCTTGATGGAGGTGAGGGGTGCCTCGCGGAGGCACTCCAGGCTGACCAGCATGCCGTTGGGCAGGCAGCAGTCCACCAGGATACGGGGGGGCATCAGGTGAATCCCCCATAACTCACCTGACGACGGCCTGGGAGACATGCTGCTCACACCTCTCTACCTGTGGGGGGTTTCACACACACACACACACACACACACCACACTTACACACAACACACATACACACACCACACACACTTATACACAGTCAGGACCAGTCAATCAGGACCAGTCAGTCAGGACCAGTCAGTCAGGACCAGAGAGAGGGTAGAGATTGGGAACAGAAGGTTGAAGAGAGACAAAGAGATTGGAGACATTTTTAGAAACCGATTTGAGATGGTTTATAAATCTGATGACGTCACGCTCAAGGTGTGTGCACACGTGTGTTTATGTGTGTGTGCCGCTATTTTCCGCCCCGGGACCATTGCCTACCGGCCGGCCTATCCGCTCCACCCGATCTGCTCCGTCCTGGTGGACTGGCATGGAGCGGCCGCTTATCAAACCCAACACGGAGACACGCGCTGCAATATGCAGCAGCGGCGCACGCTCTCTGCTGAGCGGCAGCAAACAAAGAGCAGCGCGAGGAGCTGCTCAGAGAAAGTAGGACACGGGCCGGCGCACTGTGCTGCACAAAGGCACACACACCACTGAGGAGGCTTCACGAGACGATCATCCGACAGTCTTTGTTCAGAATGATCCTCCGGTAACGAATCCAGCCCTGGTTGAAGCTGTACTTGTAGACTATAATCACCCTCTAAAACAGAGCTTTGGGATACAAAAGCGGGACTGGCAGAGCGTTGGATTGACAGCCTGCCGGTAAGGCTGAAGTCTGGAGCCACGAACACATGGCAATGCGTGTATGTCTGCGCATGTGACAGGATACTCAGTTATGTCTTTATTAGTTTTGACATACGGACACAAGACTGAGGATGAGCCCCCCCCCCCCGCCTTTGTTATGAGACGCAGACACCGTTATATACCACACCTTCACGCAGACACCGTTATACCTTCACAACCTTTCAACAACAATGGCGAAACGTGTTAACAAGCTCGTGGAATGTGAACAATGAATACCAGGATGCAGTCCTCTAAGGTCTACCGACTGACGTTTGCATTCTGTCCTTCTCCCTTTCTCTCTCAAACACATACACGCGCGCACACACGCAGGGAGTCCCTCTTCCACCAGTAATATCCAGCTCGGTTATAATCATATTGCTATGGCAACGCCGACAAGGCCATTATGGTCTGTATAGAAGTAATTGTGTTGAAAAACCGACTGGCTAGAGCTTCCACCGCCGTTGACTTCAGCTGTTAAAAGGCACTGACGGTAAACAGTGAGTCAGGATGCGTTAACAAGGAATTGCCCCTCCCCCTCTCTCCTGGACTCTCTCCCTCCTTTGAACATTCAGAAGTTTGTCACTCACCGCGCCGGTCTCTCCAGCGGTTCTGTTTTGGGGGGCGGATACGCCGTAGCCCGTGCCTCCGTTGCCAAACGCGCGGGGGGAGCCCCGGTCATAGCATCGCTGTCAACCGGCAGACACCCCGCTCCGTGCGTCTCCGACCGCAGTTCAACAGAAAACTAGCGCTTTCCAGTCTCGCGAACCGAAGCCTCTCCTCTTGTCTTTGAGTGTATACAGCGCAACTAGGAGTTAAACGGTCCCGTTCCTATGCCGGCCCGTGCTTTCGACCAGAGAACAATGTGTGAGCGAGGGAGGGGGTGCGAGGGGAGGGGGGGGGGGGGGGGAGGGGGGGAGGGGGCGCATATAGCGGAAAGTCATCACATAATTCATCTTTAAAGGGGACGCGCCGTGGCAGTCAGCTGTTCGCACCCGCTCAACCTGCGGAGGGGCCCGACGCCTTTAAGAACATATACAGGGAGAAACCGTTTTCGGATCTGGGATAATAATGACAAAGCGGCTCCGCTGGGTCTGTTACCCGTTCCACTGTCACTACAGACAGATAGGCAGGCAGATTGACTGACTGACAGGTAGACTGACAGGTAGACTGGCAGGCAGGCAGGCAAACAGGCAGGCAGGCAAACAGGCAGACAAGCAGACAGGCAGACAAACAGACAGACAGGCAGGCAAACAGGCAGGCAGGCATGCAAACAGGCAGGCAGGCAAGGAGACAGGCAAACAGGCAGACAAACAGGCAGGCAAACAGGCAGGCAAACAGGCAGACAAACAGGCAGACAAACAGACAGACAGGCAGGCAAATAGGCAGGCAGGCAAACAGGCAGACAAACAGGCAGGCAAACAGGCATGCAAACAGGCAGGCAAACAGGCAGACAAACAGGCAGACAAACAGGCAGACAAACAGGCAGGCAAACAGGCAGGCAGGCAAACAGGCATGCAAACAGGCAGGCAAACAGGCAGACAAACAGACAAACAGGCAGGCAAACAGGCAGGCAGGCAAACAGGCAGGCAGGCAAACAGGCAGGCAGGCAAACAGGCAGGCAAACAGGCAGACAAACAGGCAGACAAACAGACAGACAGGCAGGCAAATAGGCAGGCAGACAGGCAGGCAAACAGGCGGGCAGACAGGCAAACAGACAGACAGGCAGGCAAACAGGCAGGCAGACAGGCAAACAGACAGGCAGGCAAACAGGCAGGCAAACAGGCAGGCAGACAGGCAGGCAAACAGACAGACAGGCAGGCAAACAGGCAGGCAAACAGGCAGGCAAACAAGCAGACAGGCAAACAGGCAGGCAAACAAACAGGCAGACAGGCAAGTCAACACACACTCGATCTACCCGCTCGATCGTCCCGTCCCCCCCTCACTCCCACATCATACGTCCTAAACCAAGCATCAGGGTCATTCTTCTTAATCTTGTTTTTGTTTTCAGTGAGGGGAGGGAGGTGGAGGTCAAGGTGAGGGGGGGGTCGAAGTGAGAAGGGTTATTGTTATTGCAGTTGTTGACATCAAGCTCGTTGCCGGGCAGATATGAGGGCTGGTCTCCTCCTGTCACACACAGCAGATTAGAAATGGGTGAAAAGGGGGAGGGGCTAGGGTTTAGGGATTAAGAGGATGTGTCTTTACCCCCCCTCTCCTGATCCTTTCTCTCTCTCTCTCTCTCTCTCTCTCTCTCTCTCTCTCTCTCTCTCTCTCTCTCTCTCTCTCTTTACACCATGCAGGGGGATCTCTGACATTAATCTGGTTATGACTCAACACACACACACACAGATGTGTGAATGTCTAGCTACACACCAGACAAACAGACTACAATGCTAGCTATCAAGCTGACAGAGCAGCAATCGACATCCAGCAAACCCCATGCTAACAGGCTAGCATGCTGAGCAGCAATCAGCATCCAGAAAACCCTATGCTAACAGGTTAGCACGCTACCTAGCATGCTAACAGAGACAGATCATCACTGTCCTGGTTGAGTCCTGCAGGCTAGCTAGATAGTGTGTGTTGGTTAAAGGATGTGTTTTTTACTGTGTGTCTTGACTTATTGTTCAACATTTCCTGTTTTCTACCCTCAGTGTGTGTATGTGTGTGTGTCTGTGTACATTAACTGTGTGTGTACATTTGTTTTTCCTGTGAAAACATGCATCTAGGAAATAAACAAGTGATTTCAACAAAAAACAAAGTTGTTTTCTACACTTAAACTCTCATACACACACACACACACACACACACACACACACACACACACACTCCTTCCTGTCTGCTCTGTGCAGGAAGTGTGTAGGAAGTGTGTGTGTCATGGATACACTCCCCCACCCTGTCGTTCAGACTGCTTTAAGGGTTAGAGAGCCAACCTCAGCACACACACACATATATATATATAAACACACATATATAAAAACACACACACATTCTAGAAGCAAAAACAGCCTCCATGCCCCCTGGAGGCTCAGTGGGTAGAGAGCTGAGGCCTCGAGGCAGCTCCTTGGGTTTCAGTCTAGCCCAGGACGTGTGTGCAGGACCTCTCTTCTCCTCTGTCCTCTAGCTGCCTCGTCTCCTCTGGTCTCTAGCTGCCTCGTCTCCTCTGGTCTCTAGCCGCCTCATCTCCTCTGGTCTCTAGCTGCCTCATCTCCTCTGGTCTCTGGCTGCCTCGTCTCCTCTGGTCTCTGGCTACCTCGTCTCCTCTGGTCTCTAGCTGCCTCGTCTCTTCTGGTCTCTAGCTGCCTCGTCTCCTCTGGTCTTTAGCTGCCTCGTGTCCTCTGGTCTCTAGCTGCCTCGTCTCCTCTGGTCTCTAGCTGCTTCGTCTCCTCTGGTCTCTAGCTGTCTTGTCTCCACTGCTCTCAAACTGTCTCGTCTCCACTGGTCTGTAGCTGCCTCGTCTCCTCTGGTCTATAGCTACGTTTCCTCTGGTCTATAGCTACCTCGTTTCCTCTGGTCTCTAGCTACCTCATCTCCTCTGGTCTCTAGCTACCTCATCTCCTCTGGTCTCTAACTACCTAGTCTCCTCAGGTCTCTAGCTGTCTCGTCTCCACTGGTCTCTAGCAACCTCGTCTCCTCTGGTCTCTAGCTACCACTGTCCAAAAGCAAAAAAATATATAACAAAAAACACAGAGCCAGAACATGTCAGATGTTATTGTTTAATATATATATGAAATATATAACAATATCAAACTCAGAACAGCAGAACACAACAGCATCTCAGCTCTAACACCTTTCCTCCCCATCTCTCCCTCTCAAAGTATCCTTCCTCCTCTACTCTTCCTCCAGCACCAGTACAAAGTATCCCTCCTCCTCTCCTCTACTCTTCCTCCAGCACCAGTACAAAGTATTCTTCCTCCTCTTCCTCAACATACAGCGTCTTCAGCAGATCATCCCTGCAGCCCAGAATGTCCATGTCCTCATCCAGGAACTCCTCCTCTCCACCCCCTTCTCCTCCATCCTCCTCTCTCTTGCCCTCTCCTCCTCCAACTCCCCCTCTCTCCTCTCTTCCTCCACCCCCATCTCCTCCCACCTTCTTGTTTGTCTGTTTAATCTCCTCCTCTGCTCCCCCTAGAAAACAGCCTGACACTAACCCTAACCCTCTCCTGTCCTCTACTGGAGTCTTTGGGACAGTTTGGTCTGGGTTGGGGGGTGGGGCTAGAAGACAAAGGGTCAGAGGTCAGGTAGAGGCCACACCCTCAGCAGCTTCTCCATTTGGTTACAAAACATTCAGGGGGGAGAGGAGGGAAGAGGAGTAGGGGAGACACACACAGACAGCTTCTAGTCACCTGACTGAGAGGTCATCTTGTCCAGAGGTTTCAGTCCTTTAAAAAGTCCTTTAAAAAGTCCTGTCTTCTTTTCCTCTCCTCTCTCCTTTTCTCTCTTCCTCTCCTCTCCTCCCTCCTTCTTTCTCTTCCTCTCCTCTTCTCCCTCCTTCTCTCTCTTCCTCTTCTCTCCTCCCTCTATCTCTCTCTCCCTGTCCTCTCCTTCCTCCATCTCTTTCTTCCTCTCTTCTCCTCCCTCCATCTCTCTCTCCCTGTCCTCTCCTCCCTCCATCTCTCTTTTCCTCTCCTCTCCTCCCTCCTTCTCTCTCTTCCTGTCCTCTCCTCCCTCCTCTCTCTTCCTCTCCTCTCCTCCCTCCTTCTCTCTCTTCCTGTCCTCTCCTCCCTCCTCTCTCTTCCTCTCCTCTCCTCCCTCCTTCTCTCTCTTCCTCTCCTCTCCTCCCTCTATCTCTCTCTTCCTTCCCTCACCTCCCTCCTTCTCTCTCTTTCTGTCCTCTCCTCCCTCCTTCTCTCTCTTCCTCTCCTCTCCTCTCTCTTCTTTCTTCCTGTCCTCTCCTTCCGCACACAGCTTCTTGGATGGGGCCTTCTAAGGAATACACACACACCAGTCATCTAACTACTACTAATAGCAGTATTAGCATCTAACTAATAGTAGTAGTAGTAATAACAGTAGTAACAGGTAACATCTCACCTTGTTCCTGCTGCAGCCCTTCTTCCTCGTATCCAACAGCAGCTCCATCACCTCTACACACACACAACATACACCACACACACACACACCATATCCACACACCACATACACAAGCACCACATACACACACCACACATATTTATGTATATTTTCGATAACAGACCGTTGTAATGTATAACTGACCGCTGTCAAGAAAAGTGGCCTTTTTGCCTCAGATTCGCGTTTTACGTAGCACTCCGTAAGTAGTCTGGTAACTTTTTTCAACCCCAGCGTACTCCGTTGCTTAGCGACATCAGCTGATTTGAAGCCTGAAGAATGTTCAACGTCTATGAAGTTCAACATCTTTGGCGAACTATTTCTCTGCTGATCAACACTACGAATGGTAACAGAAATTGTAAAAAGACACTGTTTTAAGTTATTTTTTTGGCAAGTAGCCGTGTAATAAGCGGGATGATGTATAAAACGCCGTTCTATACAAAATAAGCCCCCTGAGAGCGAAGCTACACCCCTCCGCTTTGCGGGTGCTGTTCGCCCTGACATGGAAGAAGAACGCTCAGGAAAGCATCTCTGAAACTTCAGAATCTGATTCTGATCAGCAGGAGTAAATTATACTGGGAGTGGGGAGGGTGGGTGGAGGAATGTTAGTTTGTTGTTTAACCTACCCTACTCATTTAATGAAATGTATATCAGTTTGTGGTTTGTGTATGTATAAGAAAGAAAGAGTGTTAGTGTTTCATTGAGACTTGAGATTAAATAAACTGCTTATGTATTGTAGATCTTTTATATTATATTTCACATGCAGTTACACATTGTCAGTTAAAAACAAGAAAGTGGCTGGTACAAACATTGAGTGGCTGGTACCTTTTGAAATCCCCCAGCCACAGTGGCCAGCGGACATTTTTATTTATTTCCATCCCTGGTACAGTAGGTGTATATACAGGGTTCTTGCAGGTTTCAGTAAATCAAATTTAAGACCTTTTTAAGAAATGTTAAGACCATAAAGATTTACATTTAAGACCTACACGACGCATTACCAAAAATATATTCAAATCAAAGAAATTCTGAAAAGATGAATGAATTCAGTTATTGAAAAAGCATTAATTTAATTTACAGATAAAGCAATCACATTAGTAACCCATTAGTAGAATATATTTTGGGTAAAGTTTGCAGCAAGCCTCGTCCCCGGAGCTGGGTACCGCTTGTAACCAGCTGTGATGTAGCCATGTCTCATTGAAAGTACACTTTCCCATTTTCCACACGGAGCCGAACTTTAACAAACTCTGAGGAGACGCAGATGTATTTCGCAGGCAGGTGTTGCATCACAGGATTTGTAGTTTTATCACCGCGTACGGACCAACACCAAGAATCCCCAGAAAGAACTACAACAGACCAAACCAACATTCTAAGGGCAGCGTTCTGATGGTTTGTTTGTAGCAAATACTCTAGAGCTCCGCTTTGTAAGCTACGACTCAATACTTTTTTGCTACTTGTAATAACTTACTGCGGCCAGCGTTTTTGGAAATGAACGAGCTATGGCTACAGGCAGTGGCTAGCTCCACCGGTACCTCTAGCAAGAATAGGAAGCTATTCTCCGAGAAACAAATCCCTGTTGTGTATGACAAAGTAAAACGAAAGATAGTTGAGTCATTGAGAAAAACCTTAAACTAGGACATATGAGTTCAATTTAGTGTGTGGTGTTAAATGAGTGTTTACAGCAGCTTGACTGCCAGTAATAGTTGACCCTTTTTTACATTCAGAGAACACATACAACAGGAAAGAAGGACTGGTTTAAGGCAAGGTCCAGGTGATGGAGATGCACATCCCTACTGTATAGTACTGTGTATAGTACTGTGTATAGTACTGTGTATAGCACTGTGTATAGTACTGTGTAGAGTAGTGTGTATAGCACTGTGTATAGCACTGTGTATAGTACTGTGTATATTACTGTGTATAGTACTGTGTATAGTACTGTGTATAGTACTGTGTATAGCACTGTGTATAGTACTGTGTAGAGTAGTGTGTATAGCACTGTGTATAGCACTGTGTATAGCACTGTGTATAGTACTGTGTATAGCACTGTGTATAGTACTGTGTATAGCACTGTGTATAATACTGTGTAGAGTAGTGTGTATAGCACTGTGTATAGCACTGTGTATAGTTGTGTGTGTATAGCACTGTGTATAGTACTGTGTAGAGTAGTGTGTAGAGTAGTGTGTATAGTTGTGTGTATAGTAGAGTGTATAGTGGTGTGTATAGTTGTGTACCTGCTATATCGGTGTCCTCTGAGCTCTCTCTGTCAGAGATGGTACGAGTTAACCACCCAAACATGGACAATCTGGTCTGGAGGAGGGAGGAGAGGGTGGGAGAGGAGAGGGTGGGGGAGGAGGGAGGAGAGGGTGGGAGAGGAGAGGGTGGGAGAGGAGAGGGTGGGGGAGGAGGGAGGAGAGGGTGGGAGAGGAGAGGGTGGGAGAGGAAAGGGTGGGAGAGGAGAGGGTGGGGGAGGAGGGAGGAGAGGGTGGGAGAGGAGGGAGGAGAGGGTGGGAGAGGAGAGGGTGGGAGAGGAGGGAGGAGAGGGTGGGAGAGGAGGGAGGAGAGGGTGGGAGAGGAGAGGGTGGGGGAGGAGGGAGGAAAGGGTGGGAGAGGAGAGGGTGGGAGAGGAGGGAGGAGAGGGTGGGGGAGGAGGGAGGAGAGGGTGGGGGAGGGGGGAGGAAAGGGTGGGAGAGGAGGGAGGAGGGAGGAGAGGGTGGGAGAGGAGGAGAGGATGGGAGAGGAGGGAGGAGAGGGTGGGAGAGGAGAGGGTGGGAGAGGAGAGGGTGGGGGAGGAGGGAGGAGAGGGTGGGAGAGGAGGGAGGAGAGGGTGGGGGAGGAGGGAGAGGGTGGGGGAGGAGAGGGTGGGAGAGGAGAGGGTGGGGGAGGAGGGAGGAGAGGGTGGGGGAGGAAAGGGTGGGAGAGGAGAGGGTGGGGGAAGAGGGAGGAGAGTGTGGGAGAGGAGGGAGGAGAGGGTGGGAGAGGAGGGAGGAGGGAGGAGAGGGTGGGAGAGGAGGGAGGAGAGGGTGGGAGACGAGGGAGGAGAGGGTGGTGGAGGAGAGGGTGGGGGAGGAGGGAAGAGAGGGTGGGAGAGGAGAGAGGAGGAGAGGGTGGGAGAGGAGGGAGGAGAGGGTGGGGGAGGAGGGAGGAGAGGGTGGGAGAGGAGGGAGGAGAGGGTGGGGGAGGAGGGAGGAGAGGGTGGGGGGGCAGGGAGGAGAGGGTGGGGGAGGAGGGAGGAGAGGGTGGGGGGGCAGGGAGTGGGAGAGGAGGAGAGGGTGGGAGAGGATGGAGGAGAGGGTGGGGGAGGAGGGAGGAGAGGGTGGGAGAGGAGGGAGTGGGAGAGGAGGAGAGGGTGGGAGAGGAGGGAGGAGAGGGTTGGGGAGGAGGGAGGAGAGGGTGGGAGAGGAGGGAGGAGAGGGTGGGGGAGGAGGGAGGAGAGGGTGGGGGAGGAGAGGGTGGGGGGGAGGGAGGAGAGGGTGGGGGAGGAGGGAGAGACAGAGCGGGCTCTTAGTGTGTGTACGTGTGTGTTCTGCCATCTGGTGGTAATAATAATAATAATAATAATAAATGATCTTTTCTACTTTCACCTTCAGAGATGCTTTGTGGGCCCTAGCTGCCATGGTAACAGCTTCACTCAGTTTCTTCCTGTAGCTCTCCTGACTCTTTGACTAAACACACACATACACACAAACACCACACACACACACCACACAGTGTCATGACAGATTGAGAGATCTCCTACTACTGTCCCAGGCCCAGTCTCTACTTGTACATTACTTATATTACTACTTATATTACTCTGTGGGTGCGTTACTAACGGTAACAGCTCTGCTCTGGTCCAGGTGTGTGTGTGTGTGTGTGTTACTAACGGTAACAGCTCTGGTCTGGTCCAGGTGTGTGTGTGTGTGTTATTAACAGTAACAGCTCTGGTCTGGTCCAGGTGTGTGTGTGTGTGTTACTAACGGTAACAGCTCTGGTCTGGTCCAGGTGTGTGTGTGTGTTACCAACAGTAACAGCTCTGTTCTGGTCCAGGTGTGTGTGTGTGTGTTACTAACAGTCACAGCTCTGGTCTGGTCCAGGTGTGTGTGTGTGTGTTACTAACGGTAACAGCTCTGGTCTGGTCCAGGTGTGTGTGTGTTACTAACAGTAACAGCTCTGGTCTGGTTCAGGTGTGTGTGTGTGTTACTAACAGTAACAGCTCTGGTCTGGTCCAGGTGTGTGTGTGTGTGTTACTAACAGTAACAGCTCTGGTCTGGTCCAGGTGTGTGTGTGTGTGTGTTACTAACAGTAACAGCTCTGCTCTGGTCCAGGTGTGTGTGTGTTACTAACAGTAACAGCTCTGGTCTGGTCCAGGTGTGTGTGTGTTACTAACAGTAACAGCTCTGGTCTGGTCCAGGTGTGTGTGTGTGTTACTAACAGTAACAGCTCTGGTCTGGTCCAGGTGTGTGTGTGTGTGTTACTAACAGTTACAGCTCTGCTCTGGTCCAGGTGTGTGTGTGTGTGTGTTACTAACAGTAACAGCTCTGCTCTGGTCCAGGTGTGTGTGTGTGTTACTAACAGTAACAGCTCTGTTCCAGGTGTGTGTGTGTTACTAACAGTAACAGCTCTGCTCTGGTCCAGGTGTGTGTGTGTGTGTGTTACTAACAGTAACAGCTCTGCTCTGGTCCAGGTGTGTGTGTGTTACTATCAGTAACAGCTCTGGTCTGGTCCAGGTGTGTGTGTGTGTGTTACTAACAGTAACAGCTCTGGTCTGGTCCAGGTGTGTGTGTGTGTGTTACTAACAGTAACGGCTCTGCTCTAGTCCAGGTGTGTGTGTGTGTGTGTTACTAACAGTAACAGCTCTGCTCTGGTCCAGGTGTGTGTGTGTTACTAACAGTAACAGCTCTGCTCTGGTCCAGGTGTGTGTGTCTGTGTGTTACTAACAGTAACAGCTCTGGTCTGGTCCAGGTGTGTGTGTGTGTTACTAACAGTAACAGCTCTGGTCTGGTCCAGGTGTGTGTGTGTGTGTTACTAACAGTAACAGCTCTGCTCTGGTCCAGGTGTGTGTGTGTGTTACTAACAGTAACAGCTCTGCTCTGGTCCAGGTGTGTGTGTGTGTTACTAACAGTAACAGCTCTGGTCTGGTCCAGGTGTGTGTGTGTGTTACTAACAGTAACAGCTCTGCTCTGGTCCAGGTGTGTGTGTGTGTGTGTTACTAACAGTAACAGCTCTGCTCTGGTCCAGGTGTGTGTGTGTTACTAACAGTAACAGCTCTGGTCTGGTCCAGGTGTGTGTGTGTGTGTTACTAACAGTAACAGCTCTGGTCTGGTCCAGGTGTGTGTGTGTGTTACTAACAGTAACAGCTCTGCTCTGGTCCAGGTGTGTGTGTGTGTGTGTTACTAACAGTAACAGCTCTGCTCTGGTCCAGGTGTGTGTGTGTTACTAACAGTAACAGCTCTGCTCTGGTCCAGGTGTGTGTGTGTGTGTGTTACTAACAGTAACAGCTCTGCTCTGGTCCAGGTGTGTGTAGGGTTGGATCTTGGATGAAGTAACCCAGGCCCTGCTCACTGGCTCTCCCAGGTATGTCACATGGTACCTGCACTGCTCCACACACACACATATATACACACACCCAGTGTTAATGTTCATGATTACGTGTTGTCTTTGTGTGCAGGTGTATATGTATGTGTATATGTGTGTATACTGTGTGTGTGTATACTGTGTGTGTATCTTACAGGATCCAAGTCAGTCTTCTTCTTGAACTGACGGAAGCTCTTAGTATCTGGATCCTTCTCCACTATGGCCGGCCACCTGACACACACACACATAAAACACACACACATAAAACACACACACATAAAACACACACCGTTCATGGTTATAGCTCAATGGTAGTTTTTGACTGCAGATCTAGAGACTGTGAGTGTATGTAATGGTTTATATAGAGTGTGTGTAGAAGGTGTGTGTGTACCAGGGGTATCCAGGCTGCTGGGCCCAGACCAGGGCTCCAGGTACCAGGCTGGACCAGACCTCCTCTCCTTCTGAGCAGGACTCTTCGGAGGCTGCACACACACTGCGGGTCCTGTCTGTTGTCACACACACGCATGCACATCATACACACACACCATACCACACACACACAAATCACACATCCACACACATCACACGTGAGTGTTGAGTGTTGTGTGTTGAGTGTTGAGTGTTGTGTGTTGAGTGTTGAGTGTTGAGTGTTGAGTGTTGAGTGTTGAGTGTTGAGTGTGTGGATGGTGCAGTGTTTCCTGTAGGATCTTTTTTTGCAGTGGGGGCAAGTCTGTCTGAACCCCCCCAAGCTAATGTAATATTGCACATATTATTGTCCTATTTCCCCTAAAGCAGATAAGTTAGGCTACTTAAAGACACCTTACAGTCATAAAGTATGTTCTAAATGGCATAAATGCTGCCAATTAATAATTGACGTAACAACTTATTGTAAATGGTCAGTAGCCTGGCTTATCGATTCAGGTAGGCCACTCAAAAGCATGTACACTGTCTGCTTCATTTGATCTTGATAGGCTAAGCATTCTGCAGCAAATAACAACAATATACCCACTATTTATTAATTAAAACTACTTCCGCATAATAATGCGCCTAAAATACAAAAGTGAGCAAGGGCAGCAATCGCTATCGAATCGACGTGCAATTTCGCTAGCAGGGGAAGAATAGCCAACAAACAACGAAAATCACAGACTTAAATGAACTGACAACATAAGTTATACGACTTAGTTCTCAAGGACGCACACACAATCTCAACTGCACTGTGAAGCGCGTGTCCGTGCTATCCTCCGATATGCACTCTAACAATCACTGCTGATAGACGGCCAAAACTTTTGTACAGCCCTATTTCTGATGTTGTGGCGGCAGAAATTTAGCCGTGGCGGGCCGCCACAGAAAAATCAACACAGCAGAAACACTGTGGTGTGTGTGTGCGTGCGTGTGTATGGTGTGTGTACCAGGGTTGAGCTGGCAGGTCCAGTCTTCAGGAAGAGCTGACAGATCTGTGAGTGGCTGCAGCTTCCTCCACTTCCTGCAGTCTGGAGCACAACACTGGACCCAGCAGTCACCTGAGTAGGGGAGGGGAAGAGAGGTGAGGGGAGGTGAGGAGAGGGGAGGAGAAGAGAGGGGAGGGGAGGAGAGGAGAAGAGAGGGGAGGGGAAGAGGGGTGAGAAGAGAGGGGAGGGGAGGAGAAGAGAGGAAAAGAGAGGGGTGGAGAGAAGAGAAGGGAGGAGAGGAGAAAGAAAGGGAGGAGAGGGGAAGAGAGGGGAGGTGAGGAGAGGGGAGGGGAGGTGAGGAGAGGAGAGGGAGAAGAGAGGAAAAGAGAGGGGTGGGGAGAAGAGAGGGGAGGAGAGGGGAAGGAATGGGAGGAGAAGAGAGGCGAGGAGAGGGGACGAGAGGGGAGGAGAAGAGAGGGGAGGAGAGATATAGAGAGATGGAGGGAGAGATTCCAGAGGTGAACCTACACGCTGATAAGTCGGAGTCTTGATCCTCCTCCTCGTCCTGAAGTCTCTTCTTCTGTGTCTCTCTGCTGCCCTCCACCCTGCAACAGCATGGGACCACTGAACGCTCTCTGCTGCCCTCCACCCTCTGTGTCTCTCTGCTGCCCTCCACCCTCTGTGTCTCTGCTGCCCTCCACCCTCTGTGTCTCTGCTGCCCTCCACCCTCTGTCTCTCTGCTGCCCTCCACCCTCTGTGTCTCTCTGCTGCCCTCCACCCTCTGTGTCTCTCTGCTGCCCTCCACCCTCTGTGTCTCTCTGCTGCCCTCCACCCTCTGTGTCTCTGCTGCCCTCCACCCTCTGTGTCTCTGCTGCCCTCCACCCTCTGTCTCTCTGCTGCCCTCCACCCTCTGTGTCTCTCTGCTGCCCTCCACCCTCTGTGTCTCTCTGCTGCCCTCCACCCTCTGTGTCTCTGCTGCCCTCCACCCTCTGTGTCTCTCTGCTGCCCTCCACCCTCTGTGTCTCTGCTGCCCTACACCCTCTGTGTCTCTCTGCTGCCCTCCACCATCTGTGTCTCTCTGCTGCCCTCCACCCTCTGTGTCTCTCTGCTGCCCTCCACCCTCTGTGTCTCTGCTGCCCTCCACCCTCTGTGTCTCTGCTGCCCTCCACCCTCTGTGTCTCTCTGCTGCCCTCCACCCTCTGTGTCTCTGCTGCCCTCCACCCTCTGTGTCTCTCTGCTGCCCTCCACCCTCTGTGTCTCTGCTGCCCTCCACCCTCTGTGTCTCTGCTGCCCTCCACCCTCTGTGTCTCTCTGCTGCCCTCCACCCTCTGTGTCTCTGCTGCCCCCCACTCTCTGTGTCTCTCTGCTCCCCTCCACCCTGCAACAGCATCGGACCACTAAACGTGTGTGTGGTGAGTTTGTGTGTGTCTGTGATGAATGTGTTGAGTGTGTGTATGTGTATGTTTTGAGTGTCTGGGCTAAAGTGTGAGAGTGTGTGTTTTGAGTTTGTGTGTGGACGTGGTGGGTGTGTGGGCGTGGAGTGTGTGTGTGTTTTGAGTGTGTGTGGGCGTGGAGTGTGTGTGTGTGTTTTGAGTGTGTGAGGGCGTGGAGTGTGTGTGTGTTTTGAGTGTGTCTGTGGAGTGTGTGTGTGAGCCTCACTTGTGGGAGACATGGTCTATACTGGTCTGCAGCTGCTCAACTTCACTCAGCATCACTTTAGCATCTTCTACACACACACATCGCACACACACACACAACACACACACACCGGAGGAATAGTTAGACGTTACTATTAGTGGATATAGGAATACAATAATATAAATGTATTAATTTGTATAAGGTGATAGAGGGAGGATGAGAAGATGAGTGTAGGAGAATGAGAGGATGGAGGGATGAGGATGGAGGGATGAGAGTGTACCCACCCAGGCAAACATCCAAGAAGGGTTCCAGCACCCTCTGAAAGAGCTTGTCATACTGGCTGTCTGACAGAGACTGGAGGAAGGGGGAGGAGGGGAGGGGGAGGAGGGGAGAGGAGGAGATGAGGGGAAAAGGAGAGGAGGAGAGGAGGGGAAGGAGAGGAATAGGAGAGGGAGGAGAGGGAGGAGAGGAAAGGAGGGGGAGGAGGACAGGCGAGGAGGGGGAGGAGAGGAAAGGAGGGGGAGGAGAGGAGAAGAGGAGGGGAAGAGGAGAGGAGGATGTGGGAGGAGGAGAGAAGAAGGGTGAAGAGGAGGGGAGGAGGGGGGCAGTTATGGTTACACTGAGCTGTCAACAGTAAGATAACAATTTATCTCCATCCCTATCTCCAGCTACATCCCCTCTCCCTGCCTCCATTCCTCGCTCTCTACCCTGAAACTTGATCCACCCTGCCCATTTAGACAGGAGGAACATTTAATTCCACTCATCTTTCCATCCCTCCTCCTCCCTCCCAAGTCCTAGCCTCCTGTCCTCCCTCCCTCTGTCCTTCCTTCATCTCTAACTCTGATAACATTCTTCTCTTACCTCTGTTTGAATCTGTTCTCCCTTCTTAACTCTCCTCTTTTTCCCTTCTCTTTTACTCTTCTCTCTCTCTCCATTCTTCTTTAACTTCTTCACTGTCAGCCCCTCTCTCTCCTCTTTCTTCCCCTCACATCCTCTCTTTTCACTTCTCACTCCAGCACCTGAACTCTCGTCTTTTAGTGTCACCCTCTTCTTCCCTGATGGCTTCTCTCCATTCTTCAGTGAACATGGTCGCTTCCTCTGGTTCTCCCCTTCTCCTGGCTCTGCTTCCATCTTCCTCCCACCCCCATCTCCCTTTATCTCCCCTCCTCCCATCTTCCCGGACTTGGCTACAGGAGGGGCAAACTTGAACTTCTCTTTCTGGGCTGCTATGGTTACAGCTATAATACACGAACACAAACTCATCATTAAACTAGTATGTAAGCGAACGTTACTTACTGTAGCAAAAAAGTTTTCACCATCTCAGACACTAACAGCGTATAAGCAAGCTCACTTTGACCATAAGAGACACAACTACCTAGCTTTGACCATAATTGTTTTACAGTAAGTATTTAGTAACTAACATACCGCAGAAACTCTTCTCTCTGGGTGACAGAATTCCTGCTAGGTTGTTGTCTCTACTGTAGTTAGCAAGCTGGACTAGCTTACCGTTATCCGTGTCCATTCCGGCGTACAGTACAGTATACTCCTTCCGTTCGTCCTGGAGAAGGAGAAAGGTGAGTTTGAGGAAAACGATGTGGAGATGTTTCACATATGGTGTTAACGTATAGATATATACATACTTGAGTTAGCTATATGTGGTTCTGATCTCCTGGACTGTTAACTCTGAGGAGATTTCTGTCGTCAACTTGACAAACGGCGGTTGGCACGCGCACTTTTCAAACAACCTGACATGATGATTTGCCGCCACAGCAGCACCTTGATATCGTCATCCTTGACCAGCTGCGTTAAATCACATCACAATCTATTCATTCATTACAGAATCGGATTTATTGCCAACTTGGTTTACAGTGTAAACTTACACATACCAGGAATTTGCGTTAGTAGGTGGCAGTGGTGTTTTTAGACCCTTTTTAGGGGTGCTAAGCATTTCATCTCAGCACTACAACAACAAAAATGTTGTTTATTATAATTGTATGCTGGTAGTTCATGAAGAAAGGGACATCCTTATTTTTTTCCTTCATTCAATATTTTGCATAATAAATGTATTCATTGTTATCCAGTGAAATTAGGGATTTATTACAGGCATACAAACTCCTCACCTTTAGCTGAGACTCATCTTTATGAAACCAAAATAGGTAATTTACGTGATTCGTGCAGATCCCATGAGATAATTTATTTTGGGGTGGGGGGGGTCGTGGCGGGTCGTAGCCATGGCCAACACAGCATTTTACCCGTGTTTCCCAACTTTACAACTGGCTCTGGAACCAAACGTCACTCCTAATGCCTACACCTCACAGCCAATCAGAGGCAGCGTGGGGAGAGGTTTACAGACCCACTTTACATCTTCTATTCTAGTAGAAATTATGTCTATTGGATGTGTGTTAGCTTGTCAGTAAGTGATGCTTTTGACTTTTGCTTTTTAAAGTCGTTCAACACAGGTAATCCTGTTTGTTTAATTGTTTTTTATGATGTATGCTATACAACAAAATGTATGGTTAAAAGAACATGACATTGTTTACAAGAGCACAGATTAGCCTCTTTTGCTCTCAAAGTGCACCAGATTAATGCGTTTAACTCTAAAATGTAATAAATGTTCTTCTGGGGGACCATGCCCCCGGACCCCCCTAGAGGGTCGGGGGTTCGCCGTAGCCTTCTCACCTTTTATTTTTTTTACCCCTGACCTGTTTGCGTGCCTGTTATTAGCAAGGGGGTTTAGCACTTTTCCAAGGCACTGTATTCATATACCACCATACCTCTTAATGTATGAGTCAAGTAACAGTTAACCCTAACCCCAACAAATATAGTTAATTAAATGGATTGATAATGTACTCCCAGTTCCTGACTATTTGGAATAACTCGGTATACAATTTAGTATATTAGAACTCATGAAGCAAACACTTTCTTTTCGACTTCCTCAAACTCCTTAATAATAACAACAACAACAGTGTGATGTAGGCTAACTAATTCACATGCGTGAGGATATTCATACAGGAAAACTGTTCAGTTTTACTCAAATTGGTCCTCTCTCCAAAGTTTGACTCACTATTTCACCCATTGGCAGTGTGTTATGTCGATCGTTTGAAAAGTGTCCCCCCAAAACACAATTTCCCATCATTCTTAGCGATCCTGGCACGTGGAAGGGGTGCGGAAGGGGGAGGGGAGTGGGAGAGGGGAGGCAGAGTAATCCAAGATGTTTATTTGTTCATTGTGATTACGAAATAACAGCACGGTTTTTCACCTCTCTGTATTATTTGCCTCCGTGTTGCAGCCTGGAGAAGTGACTCAGTTATTAACAGATTTGACGCTATCAGAATAAAACCACAACGGCTGTTAATGAGGCGCTAAGGGGACTGGCAGCCTCCTGCGCGTGTGTCCTGTTCTTCTGTCAAAACGTGAAACTGCCGCTATACTGGACTGCGGCCTGTGGCGCGGGGTGATTCAGTTGGAGTTTACAGACGGAATACGGGAAATAGCTGCGAAAAAACAAAGGCAAACGAGACTATTTAACTATTTTATCAGGCATTCGGGAAGATACCCCTTTTAACAGACGGAGGGACTTAGTCTGCCCTGTCTGCCACGGTGAGTGCCCTATTGGCGGTATCACGGATGTCGGATACGAGCACGAGGCGCCATTCGCTGGTTACCGTGTCCGTCACCGCCTCTGTGTGTTTGGACTGGCATATATAAACCGAGGCTATGCTCAAACGTACAGACCCAGCGACACACACTCACACGATTTGAGGCAGTACTGAGTTTAAACAACCTAGTAGCCTGCATACCACTCACACAGACTGACAGCTTTGCAGAAGGACGTTTTTGATAATCTTAGATACTCGATTTTTTTTCTGTCTAAATGGATACATTTGCATAGTTGCATAGGAAGTAGCTGAAGTGAGGAAGCTAGCTTGCAGGCTAGCTACATACCCGTCAGACAGACTAGTTGGGCGTATTTTTGTTGTGTTTTGGAGAGAGCAGACATAGTCCAGCAGGAAGGGCGGAGGGACGCAGCGCTGACAGCCGTAAGGGGAGGGCAGAGTGAGTGAGTGTGTGAGAGGGAGAGAGACAGCGAGAAAGGGGGCAAAGGGACTGTGTTAGAGGGAGGGGGTGGAGTGAGTGTGTGTGTGTGTGGGGGGGGCACATATTCATGAGGTCTGACAGAGGCGTGGCTATGCAAATCAGCTGCTCTTTTCTAGACACTCAGTAGGCGTAGTGACGTGAGGGGTGGGGAGTGAGTCTCAAACTCTCTCACACACACTACGCTCTGTCTCTCTCACACACACACACTCCGCTCTGTCTCTCTCACATACACTCCACTCTGTCTCACACACACACTCCACTCTGTCTCACACACACACACACTCCGCTCTTTCTCTCTCACACACATACACTCCGCTCTGTCTCCCTCTTACACACACACATACGCAGCCTCTTTCAGAGTGTGTGGTTTCCCCTGGCTGGGTGAGTACAAGTCTGTCAGACCAGACAACAGACCAGTTGACGCCCCTCTCTAAACCCTCCCTTTCTTTCTCCTCAGCTCCATGCCATTGGTCAACACACCCGGAGCCCCGCCTACCGGAAGAAGATGATCAGGATGTCATTGGACAAAGAGACTGTCCTTTCCAGAGACCCAGTCCTCCCAGCATGCCCTGGGGCTGGGAGTGGAGCTCTGAACGACCAATCCAACAGCCTAGTCCCCAAACCAGGAAAGACACGCCCCCTCTGTCCGAAAAATGGGATCCAGGCTCCACCCCCACCCCAGGCCCCACCCCCTGCATCCCAGCAGCGAATGGCGAAGCGGCGTTACTCGGTGGGCGTTGGCTTCAAGCATCCGGGCTTCAGCAAGCGCCGTCGCCGTGCCAACAGCGACAGCCTATCAGAGCCCTCCCTCCCCACCAACTTCCTCCTGGGCGGGAACATCTTTGACCCACTGAACCTCAACTCCCTATTGGATGAGGAGGTGAGCCGCACGCTGAACGCGGCCACACCCCAAAGCTCTCCCCTGCCGGCGCGGGCCAGAGACCCCGTCCAGATCCTGGTACCCCGTGACATCACGGACCCCCTCAACCTGAAGAGCGGGGGGCCAGAGGGGCTGCTGCTGTCCCCCCTGAAGAGCAGGAAGAGGCACAGGAACAGGCACCACGGGGCCGACGCCCTCTCGGACTCCGCCAGGTCGAAGGGCGCAGGTGAGCTGGTGTTGGGGGCTCAGGCTGTTGCAGTACCAGCAGCGTCCAGAGAGGGCAGTGTGACGTCTCCTCTCCCCTACGAGCTCAATACTTCCATCAATTGCAGGGACGAGGTGGTCCCGCCCATCCTGCCCCGGAGACACACCCACCCAGGTCCCTCCTCCAAGACCCGTCACCATGCTGATGGCCATCGGCCACGGAAACGCCGGCGCACAACCTCCGCCAGGTCTGAGCACCCTCCGTCTCTGACTCCGCCCCCTCCGAGCTTCCACACGCCACTGGGGGCGGGGCCTCAAAGACACAAGCCGCTGGCACCCCCTCCGAGGAAGAAAAACAAGTATCTCCACGGCAACTTCAGTCGTTACTATGGCTACCGCGGTTGCTACGGCGCCGGAGCCGAGGGGCGGGTCGGGCCAGGGGAAGATCCCCGCCTCGAGATGCTGCAGCCTGATTGGTTCAGAGGGAAGACGGCACTGGACATTGGCTGCGGCACGGGTCACATGACCCTGGCCATCGCTCGCAGGTTTGGCCCCGCCCACATCCTGGGCGTGGACATGGATGAGCGCCTGGTGCACGCCGCCAGGAAGAACGTACGGCACTTCCTGTCTCAAAGCCTCGCACAGGAAGCTGAGGAGAGGGGGGGGGGGTGGGTCACTGGAGGATCCTGGGAAACAAACGATAGCTGCAGGAGTTGATGGAAGCAGGAGGGAGGAGAGAGGAGAAGAGGGGAGGGAGGAGAGAGGAGAAGAAGAGTTACAGAGGTTACTGACAGTGTTGGGGCGCCACCCAGACAGGAAGACCCACGCCCCTTTCCCGCTCTGTCTCCGGGTGACCAGGGGCCCCCTGGCTGCTCCCCCCCTGGCCGCCTCTCCCCACCCCGGAACATTCCCCCACAACGTCACCTTTCTCACGGTAAGCAGACAGTCTGGGGGGGGGGACTCTATCCCACACACACAGTCTCTCTCCCACACACACACACTCTCCCACACACACACTCTCTCTCCCACACACACTCTCTCTCTTCCACACCCACACACACACTCTCTCTCCCACACACACTCTCCCACACACTCTCTCTCCCACACACACTCTCTCTCCTACTCACACACTGTCTCCCACACACTCTCTCTCCCACTCTCTCTCTCCCACACACACTCTCCCACACACACTCTCTCTCCCACTCTCTCTCTCCCACACACACTCTCTCCCACACACACTCTCTCTCACACACACTCTCTCTCTCCCACACACACACTCTCTCCCACACACTCTCTCTCCCACACACAATCTCTCTCCTACTCACACACTCTCTCTCCCACACACACTCTGTCTCCCACACACACTCTCTCTCCCCCACACACTCTCTCTCCCCCACACACTCTCTTTCCCCCACACACACTCTCTCTCTCCCACACACTCTCTCCCACACACACTC
This sequence comes from Hypomesus transpacificus, assembly GCF_021917145.1. Lineage (NCBI taxonomy): Eukaryota > Metazoa > Chordata > Actinopteri > Osmeriformes > Osmeridae > Hypomesus > Hypomesus transpacificus. The sequence goes on along the minus strand of NW_025814034.1, from coordinate 1,207,446 downwards.
TCTCTCCCACACACACTCTCTCCCTCTTCCACTGTGTCCAAATGTCTCTTTCCATGTGAGAGAGACTGTGTGTGTACTTCTGCATATCTAGGTCACATGTATCCTTTTACAACATTATGTAATGTCAGCAGCTGTCAGACCTGTGTGAGTGTATTTATTTATGTGTGTGTGTACACATGCAAACTAACTAGTTTATGCTCTGGGCCTTGCTTAAATACTCTTCCTTCTAAATCCACTCTACTGTACTCTACTGTATTGTGTTTCTACTCTATTGTGTTTCCACTCTACTGTTCTATACTGTGCTCTAGTCAACAGTACGCTACTGTGTCTCTACTGTGCTCTACTGTGTCTCTACTGTACTCTTCTCTACTGTACTGTACTGTGCTCTACTCCAGTGTTTCCCCTACGTTGATTTTGTCGTGGCGACCCGCCACGGCTAAATTTCTGCCGCCACGGTATCAGAAATAGGGCTGTACAAGATTTGAGGCCGTTTAACAGCAGTGATTGTTAGAGCGCATGTCGGAGAATTGCACGGAAACGCGCTTTACAGCGCAGTTGAAATTGCATTTGTGCTTCCTTGAGAACTGTAAGTCGTATAACTTATGTTTTCAGTTCATTAAAGCCTGTATAGCCTTGTATTCTTCCCCTGCTAGCATAGACCTGGGGACAGACCTGCCCCCACTGCAAAAAAAATCCTAGGGGAAACACTGTACTCTATTGTGTCTCTACTGTGCTCTACTCTACTGTACTCTACTGTGTCTCTACTGTGTCTCTACTGTGTCTCTACTTTACTGTACTTTACTGTACTCTACTGTGTCTCTACTGTGCTCTACTCTATTGTGTCTCTACTGTGCTCTACTCTACTGTGCTCTACTGTGCCTACTTTACTGTGCTGTATTCTACTGTACTTTAGTTTACTGTGTCTGTACTTTGCTATACTCTACTGCAGTGGTTCTCAAACCTGTCCTCAGGGACCACCTGTCCTGCATGTTTTAGATGTTTCCCTGCTCCAACACACCTGATTCAAATGAATGGGTCGTTATCTAGCTCTGCATAAACCTGGTAACGAACATGCATTTGAATCAGGTGTGTTGGAGCAGGGAAACATCTAAAACATGCAGGACAGGTGGTCCCTGAGGACAGGTTTGAGAACCACTGATGTACTGTGTCTCTACTGTGCTCTACTCTACTGTGCTGTACTCTACCCTGCTGTACTCACTTTTGACCCTGTCTGTTGCCAGGGCAACTATGTGATGGACAGGGAGGCAGGGCTGGAGCAGTATGATGTCATCCTGTGTCTGGGCATGGCCAAGTGGGTGCATCTTCACCATGGTGACTGGGGAGTTACCAGGCTGTTCAGACGAGCCTATCAAAGCCTCCAGCCTGGAGGACACTTCCTGCTCGAGGCCCAATCATGGAGCAGCTACTGTCACAGCAAGAGGACCTCGGTGAGACAGACACACTGTATACACACACTTAAACACTCTTACACACTCTTAGGCCATGTTCACGCTTGACTTTTTTTTTTTTTTTTTTTTTTTTTTTTACCGCTGCCTTTTTACATGCAACCCTATGGGAAAAGGAAAAAGCGTCCGCCTTTTAAAAACTTCAAAAAAAGCGCAGCACCCGACGCCTTAATGAGAAAAATGTTCTCAACTTTTTTTTAAAGTGCTGGGTGACGTTTGGCTCCTCAAACGCCAAAGCTAAAGCAAGTAATTACATTTTATCCGCCATAGTAGCTAGCTCTGGCTCTAGCTGTCATTCTGTCAATAAGTAACCAATGGAAAAAAACGGATAATGATGTATCGCTAGAATGTATGATTCCCGTTCAGGTTACAGAATTCTCGCACTGAAAGCTCTCAAAAGGCGCTCAAAAGGAGCTCAAAAGGCGCTCAAAAGGAGCTCAAAAGGCGCTCAAAAGGAGCTCAAAAGGAGCTCAAAAGGCGCTCAAAAGGCGCTCAAAAGGAGCTCAAAAGGCGCTTTTTTCTAACAAAAACAAGTCAAGTGTGAACACACGGCCTTAAACACTCACAAATGAGCTGTGTGGTCTGGTCAACATGATAGTATGCTGTTGGTTTCCTAGGAGACAACGTTGAAGAACTTCCGTAACATTCGTCTGCGTCCGGAGAAGTTCTGTTCCTATCTGACCTCCTCCAAGGGAGGGTTCTCCTCCTACCACCTCCTCCTCTCAGACACAGGTACCTCCTCCTACCACCTCCTCCTCTCAGACACAGGTACCTCCTCCTACCACCTCCTCCTCTCAGACACAGGTACCTCATCCTACCACCTCCTCCTCCTCCTTCCACGTCCTCCTCTCTTCCTACCACCTCTTCCTCTCCTCCTCCTCTTCCTCGCTTCCTCTTTCCCTCAGACACAGGGACCTCCTCCTCCTCCTACCACGTCCTCCTCTCTTCCTACCACCTCGTCCTCCTCTCCTCCTACCACCTCTTCCTCTCCTCCTCTTCCTCGCTTCCTCTTTCCCTCAGACACAGGGACCTCCTCCATGAGCAAGCCATTTAGTATGTGTGTGTTTGTCTTCAGGTTACCACAGGCCCATCTACCTTTTCCACAAAGGCCCCACTTCCAGGAAGTGACACAACAGGAAGGAAATGGCGGTCAGCCCAGGGCTTGGTGTGTGACTGGATAACCTCTGACTACAAGAAACTGATTGGTCGATGCTGACAGCTAGACCACAGGATTGGACAGCTCTGTGATCACGTGATCTGCTCTGTGATCACGTGATCTGCTTGTTCACAGAAGACTGGGAGACACATAACACACACACACACATCACACATACCTAACACACACCTAGCACACACACACACACATAACACACACACACACCTAGCACACACACACACACATCACACACACACATCACACACACACACATATCACATGTGTGTGTCAGAGAGAGAGTGTGTGTGTGTGTGTCAGAGTGTATGTGTGTGTGTCAAAGAGTGTGTGTGCGTGTGTCAGTGTGTGTGTGTGTGTGTGTGTTAACTATGTCAGAGAGTGTGTGTGTTAACCATGTCGTAGTTTCTATTTTTCATCAATAAAGTGTATTGATTAACCTGCCCTTTCTCTCTATTAGCAGCAAATTACACTGACTGGTTATGAAGACTGGTTGTTATGAACTGACTGGTTGTTATAAACTGACTGGTTATGAAGACTGGTTGTTATGAACTGACTGGTTGTTATAAACTGACTGGTTATGAAGACTGGTTGTTATGAACTGACTGGTTATGAGTAAAAACCTGTTTCCTTAGTTTCTTCTAAATCCTGTCTGCAGTTCTCTCTCCAGCCACCAGGTGTGGCTAGAGGCTGACAGGACTCAGACCTGGCCTGAAGACACCAGAAAAACACAATTTATTTTATATATTCAATCTTTTCATATTAAAGATCATATATACTATATTTCCAAACATACGTCTAACCAGGCCACTCCGTGTATCTGATCCATGAAACAGCGTAGAGTTATATACTTATGATATATGTTGCTGCTGTAGTTTCTATATGCAGTATTAATATTTACTTTGGATAAAACTGTTTGCTACATCAATAAAACGTCAATGTAAAACGTTAAATATATATTTTCATGTATATGCATCTCACTAACTGATGTATAACTGCTGACTCCGCTGCTGGTTACCTCAGGACAAACTCAGACATATTGATGATATTGTGTAGTTTATTGATTAGCATAATCACATTAGTCCCAAACTTGATTAGAATATTCAACACAATGTTTCCACCCTAAACAGATGGCCTCATCCATCCCTCCATCTCTATAGCCCTCCTTCACTTCACCTCTCCATCCCTCCATCTCTATAGCCCTCCTTCACCTCACCTCTCCATCCCTCCATCTCTATAGCCCTCCTTCACCTCTCCTCCATCCCTCCATCTCTATAGCCCTCCTTCACCTCTCCTCTCCATCCCTCCATCTCTATAGCCCTCCTTCACCTCTCCATCCCTCCATCTCCATAGCCCTCCTTCATCTCATCCATCCCTCCATCTCTATAGCCCTCCTTCACCTCTCCATCCCTCCATCTCTATAGCCCTCTTTCACCTCTCCATCCCTCCATCTCTATAGCCCTCCTTCACCTCTCCATCCCTCCATCTCTATAGCCCTCCTTCACCTCTCCATCCATCCATCTCTATAGCCCTCCTTCACCTCTCCATCCCTCCATCTCTATAGCCCTCCTTCACCTCTCCATCCCTCCATCTCTATAGCCCTCCTTCACCTCTCCTCTCCATCCCTCCATCTCTATAGCCCTCCTTCACCTCTCCTCTCCATCCCTCCATCTCTATAGCCCTCCTTCACCTCTCCATCCCTCCATCTCTATAGCCCTCCTTCACCTCTCCATCCCTCCATCTCTATAGCCCTCCTTCACCTCTCCATCCCTCCATCTCTATAGCCCTCCTTCACCTCTCCATCCCTCCATCTCTATAGCCCTCCTTCACCTCTCCATCCCTCCATCTCTATAGCCCTCCTTCAGACATGTTGAGGAATATTGTAATTTATTGATGTGCATAATCATATTGTTACAAACGTAATAGGCTTGATTATATCCTATTGTTTGTATCTTAACCTTTCACCTCTTCATCCCCCTCTCCACCTGCATCCAATCACTCTATACGTACCCCCTCACAATCTCTCCCTCATCCTCTCCCTATTCCTTCCATCTCTTCCTCCCCTTCTCCACCCCTCCCTCATCCTCTCCCTATGCCCCCTCTTCAAACTCTTCACCTTCTCTCTCATTGGCCCAGCGTCTGGGTTATTGGCTCTGATTGGCTGCTGGAGGAATTTATTCCTCAGCAGGGCGGGGCCAGAGGTGGACAAGCCTGCATTAGACCAGCTGAGCAGGTTACCATGGAAATTGTAATCCTTCATGTAGTAGTCAATACGGTCAGAAGAGAGAGGGGCGTCCCACACCTCAATGTCACAGATCTGACCTTCGAACCCTGACACAGTCAGAACTGCTGGGCCTCTGCTGAGCACACTCTACACACACACAGAGACACATACACACACAGAGAAACACATTCAGTTAAGATTACTTTGTGTACTCACTTAATCCATCTCAACTCTCCTCCTGTCCTCTCCTATCTGTTCTATTTCTTCTCATCCTCCTTTACTTCTCTCATCTCCTCCTCTCCGCTCCTCCTTTCCTATCTTCTCCTCCTCCTGTCCTCCTCCTCTCCTCCTCTCCTCCTGTCCTCCTGTCCTCCTGTCCTCCTCCACTCACCGTTCTTCCCATAATCTTCATGACGCTGCTGGTACTTCCCCTGAACATCTGAGCCACACCCCCACTGGCCTCCCAGGTCACACAGATACTGGTCCAGTGAGAGAAGAGAGATGTGGTCCATGGCTGATAGGAATAGAAGTTCTTTCTGAAGCCGGACAGTGATAGTGTGTCTATAACACCGTTTCTGGACAGAGAAAGGCTGAAATATGAGCCTGGGATCTGGAGTGTGAACAGGTTCAGGTCATCTAGTGTCTCGGCTATGTAGCGCAAACACACCGTCACACCTTGTAGAGGGGGGGGGGAGGGAGAGGGGCTGTAGGGGAGGGTGGTACTGAAGGAGGGAGAGGAGGAGGGGAAGGGGGAGGAAGAGGGAGAGGAGGAGGGGGAGGAAGAGGGAGAGGAGGAGGGGGAGGAAGAGGGAGAGGAGGAAGGCAAGGGGGAGGAGGAGGGGAAGGGAGAGGAAGAGGGAGAGGAGGAGGGGGAGGAAGAGGGAGAGGAGGAGGGGGAGGAAGAGGGAGAGGAGGAAGCCAAGGGGGAGGAGGAGGGGAAGGGAGAGGAAGAGGGAAAGGAGGAGGGGGAGGAAGAGGGAGAGGAGGAGGGGGAGGAAGAGGGAGAGGAGGAAGGCAAGGGGGAGGAGGAGGGGAAAGGAGAGGAGGAGAAGTGGGAGGGAGAGGAGGAGGGGGAGGAATAAGGGAAGGGGGTGGAGGAGGGAGCAACAGAGGGGGAGAACAGGGTGACAGTTCCTTCCGGAGACAGAATGAACATCCAGCCATGGAGATCTGGAGAGAGGAGGAAGAGAGGGAGACATTAACAGCCTAAAAATAATCGTCATTATTATGGGGCTCCAACCAAGGCTGGAGTGGGTAATCAGGAGAATTCCCGGTGGGCCGCTTCACTTTTGGGCTGGTCGAGGATTAGTTTTGTTGACATTTGTAACGTTAGTCTATGTTCTCTTAAAATATGCTACACACGTTCCGCATTCTGACATCGCAGCCTCTGCATGGGTTGTACCATGTGAGGGAGATCTCCCCTCCCAAATAGAGTTGGTTGGGTCCATAGCCTGTCTTTTCTAAAAAGTTTTCTCAGATAGGCTACTGATAGCTGGGCCGGGTGGCCCTACCGTAACGATACGCGTCAGGGAAGATGGATGGGAGGAAGAGGCCAGGAGGGGCTGAAAAGCCAGGTTGAAAAAATAAAGGCACTGGAGGAGGATGCTGCCAAATGTGCCAAGCTTACCGATTCATTTTCAAGAGGACAAACCCAAGTGGCAACTGGTATTGAGAGATATAGGCCTAATGATTAGCATTAGCATTAGCAACGTAATTGTGTGGCGGCCTGGAGAAACCCTTCACATGGTGAACATTTTACTCTCTGCGTGGTATACATCTTTGGAATCTACAAACTTTCCTGAATACAAATCTGTTTAAATCACTCAGATATCTTTATCACAATTCAAGTTACATCATTTTAAAGTTATGGAGTTAGATTAGTTTCATAATTCAAACAAACAAACTTAACACGATCCAAACAAACGTAACACAATTCAAACAAACGTAACACGATTCACAAATGTATTTCGTGATTCTCAAATGTAACGCGATTCACAAATAAATGACCCTATTACATTCGTTTGCAACCTGACAAACACAACTTACAAATCCCTGCATTCGTTGGTGTGAATCCCTGCATTCGTTCGTGTGAATCCCTGCATTCGTTCGTGTGGATTTTTGGAACTTTCCTGACGCGCTTAGATTCACAAATGCATTTTTTCTAAAAGATATCCTCTGCAGCCTATCAGATCGTCTCTTCCAATTTTAGCCAATCACATTAACGTGTCTATGTGGTCTTCAACAACCTGCCATAATGACGGACATTGTCTCCTTCAGATCACGAGCAATGTCGTCTGGTAGCATGTAGGTGAAATGTTGCTTGTTAATCTTATTAAACCGATGATCATACGTGATTGAATATGGTTGAGAATGGCTGGATTCATGTTTAGTCATTTTCCGTGTTTCATAGGCTAACGCAGAGCCCGTCTACCCATATTAGACATTCTCCGGTGATTGGCTAAAATTGGAGACATCTGATAGGCTGCAGAGGATATCTTTTAGAAAAAATGCATTTGTGAATCTAAGCGCGTCAGGAAAGTTCCAAAAATCCACACGAACGAATGCAGGGATTCACACGAACGAATGCAGGGATTCAGACCAACGAATGCAGGGATTTGTAACTTGTGTTTGTCAGGTTGCAAACGAATGTAATAGGGTCATTTATTTGTGAATCGCGTTACATTTGAGAATCACGAAATACATTTGTGAATCGTGTTACGTTTGTTTGAATCGTGTTACATTTGTTTGTTTGAATCGTGTTATGTTTGTATGAATCGTGTTACGTTTGTTTGGATCGTGTTAAGTTTGTTTGAATCGTGTTGCGTTTGTTTGTTTGAATTATGAAACTAATCTAACTCCATATAAAGTTGACCTGTGTCAAAAAGTGATAAGGGAGAAAACTGCATTCAAAGATTCAACTCCGTTTCATTCTAATTCTATTGTGATGCAGGAGGGAAACATCAACACTCAACTCGACTGATTCAAACTGATTCTCAATCTGTTTACATTACTGTAATAACTTCTCAGCAAGTTATTTTTAAGTTTAACAGCCTGACTTCATTGATCAGTTGTTTGGGGCTGCTGCAGCACTCAAAAGAGTAGGCAAACTGAGCATTTGATTCGACATGGTTTGAAACTTGCTAGCTATGTCCATCATTTGAAACAGATGAAATCAATTTTGAGTGGTTGTGTTTAGTCAATGACATGTTTTTTCTTTTGTATTTTTGATTGTTGCCATTTGTGTTTAACAGTATGGATGACATGTGCATTAGAGTGCACTATGTGTTTTGATAATGAGAATGTATTTACAGTTTTGCTAAAATGTCCAAGTGAGATCTGCAAATTGTGTTTTACCATGTGATATGGTTAAGGTATCGACAACAGACTGCACAATTAGCTACATGAGTTCAGGCAACTGAGAGCTTTGTTCAGCCAATGGGTTTTAGTGTTTTAGCAATTGAGAAAAACTGTGACAGTTTTCATAAGTAATCATATACTTTTTGTACATTACAATTAAGTGTAGGGTGTTAACGATACAAAACAAAAACAAAAATCTCAATTTTGACAGAAAACAGATTTTCGATGTTTTTTCGCTTATAGCCAACAATGAGCGGCCGCGAAATCTGACGGGTTATTGCAGACCGCTACACAGTTATTCAGCTGATATCGTTGTAGCGTTGTCAAACTATTCGCAAGCAAAATATAAAATGTAATTAAAATATTAGCCTTTTGTCATAAAAAAAAGAGTGGGCCGGTCTTGGGCCTGAAAATCCCGGGCTGAAAAGTGGCCTCACTCCGGCCCTGCTCCTACCTGTCGAAGCTGCGTCTGACCCCGCTCGGTCTAACATCGACAGCACCGCTAGCGCACACAGCACGAGATATGTCCTCATCTTCATTGAGGTGGATCTCACGCGCACTGTGACTTGTTCTTGCTTCAATTTCTACTTAGTCTTAAGGTGTCACCCCGTTGTTCAATGTAGAATGTTGAAATCAGTTTCGTTTCTGCTTCTTTTGGACAGTTTCGTTTTACCGCTGCGCTTCTGTGACATGCTTGCGTGTAAAAAGGGCTATACAAAAACATTTGATTTGATTCCTCATTCTCAGTGGCTGAGCTTGCGTACGGGAATAATGCAACGCTTTTCAACTAATAACTCAACTGGTCAAACCTCACGACCCACATTTTACCTGGGAGGAGGGGGGGGGCGGCTGGTGTTGTGTCGGATTTACGGTGGCCCTGAAGTGCAAAACACACCTCCTAATATGAGTAGGCTTATATCCCCCAAATGAAAACACTCCCCCCCGAATACGAGTCAACTCCCCCCAAATCGGATGACTTGTTCACCTCCCCCCAATACAAAAACATGCTCCCCCAAATGGAAAACGACACTTCTGTCGACCCCATCATATGAACCAAGCAGGACATAGTGTGTACCATTTCTACAATACTGTGACACAGAAATGGAAGGTCAGCCTCGTGGAAGAGGGGTGAGGGTGCGGGGAGGAAGGGGAAGGGGACAAAACGGGAAGAGGAAGAAGAGGCCAAGTACATATGCGCTATCCTGATGAGATAAGACACTCTAAAAGATTCTTTCCACGCTGCATGGCAAGGGAAGATATTTGTTGTGATGTGGATGAGAATTTGTGGCCCAACAGGAACGTCAGGAGGTGTAGGAAGACTGCACTGTAATTCCTACAACACTGCATGTACAGTTTTCCCTAAGGAGATTGTCCTATGTTCACATTTACAGTATTTTCTTTTCTGTATCGCAATGACATTATCACGGCTGTACTGAGGACCCAAACGCACGACACACAAGGTTCTGGATGTGCGCATAGTTTACATCAGAACATCCCTCCAGAGTACACTGTTATATTGACAACATGACTAAGCAATTTGACTGTCTTATCCGTACACAATGACACAAGGACTTGTCATTCTGATGGCACTGACATGTTCATTGACACAAATATTTACTTTTGAGAGATGAACCAAGGATTTTGAGCAAGAGACTGGCTTTTGCAGGTAATCCATGGTGTTTTGCTATTTGTACGAATTGTTTCGAGAAATGCACTTACTGTTTTGAGAATTTCAATTCTGATCCGAAAAATGTACCTGTAGGAAGGACCAGTCCTGTCTGTATAACTCGAGAAGGTTAGCAATTCTAGCACCTTTCAAAATAAAAGTGCACCATCGGCAGTTTGGTAACTTATGTAATAGAAGTTCGTTTTTTTTGACGAAGCCAAAGTATACGTCCACGACCCACTCCATTGCAGCTTGAACTGCTTTAGAACACACCATACATATTTAGACGGACAGGCAGGCAGAAAGACAGGCAGAAAGGCAGACAGGCAGAAAGACAGGCAGGCAGGCAGAGAAACAGGCACATAGACAGACAGGCAGAGAAACAGGCAGATAAACAGACAGACAGGCAGAGAAACAGGCAGATAAACAGACAGACCGGCAGAGAAACAGGCAGATAAACAGACAGACAGGCAGAGAAACAGGCATATAGACAGACAAACAGACAGACAGACAGACAGACAGGCAGAAAAACAAACAGGCAGCCAGATAGACATTGGTATAGAGCTTACCCTCTAGAGTATTGGTGGAAGGGTTGGACTACTGCTCCCAGGGTGCATCTGTGCACAATCCCTTAATAGGGTTAAGCTGCTTGCCAGGGGCTCAGAGCTGGACATAGGACAGAGAGACACGGAGGAGACACAACATGCCACTGAAAAGAGAGGGTGAGCACTTCTACAAAGTTTGCTTAGGGTTTGTGTGTGGTGTTGAGTGTGTGGTGTTGAGTGTGTGTGTATGTGTGGTGTTGAGTGTGTGTGTGTGAATGCAGGCGTGTGTGTGTGTATGTGTACATTTGTGTGTGAATGCAGAATGTATATGTGTAGAAAAAAACAGGTGAGCTGGTTGTGCTTTGCGGTGTGTGTTTGTATGTGTGTTTGTTCTGCTTGCAGATGTGTATGTTTATGTGTATGTATGCATATGTGTTTCTTATATACTAGTGTAATAATTGGACCAATACGCTGTTCCTATTGGTCCAGAAGACGTTCTCAAAAGTTAATAAATCAGTTTATTGACCTCCCGAATGTTCACAGAGGTCAATATTCGTTTTTAACCAACCAGAGAGTTGTGCTGATTACAAAATAAAGTATTTGTTATTGAAACTCCACAGTTGTTGATATGTTGCCTTGGAGACGTAGTGACGTCACAAGTGCAAGTGAAACTGATTGCTCTGACAACATGGCGTCTGCTCCAGATTCAACGTGTTTGATTGGGATCTTCCCACGTTTTGTTGTAGTATATAAGAAACCAAATGTTTCCTCTTCGACAGGTCAGCAAACGCTTTGTCGCCTCGATTTGTTAAAACGATTTGTTTGTAAGCCTCGACCTACGGTCTCAGTTAACAAACGTTTTAACAAATCTCGGTTTACAAAGGCGTTTGCAGACTGTTTGCTGTTTGTGTGTGCATGTGTGTGTGTTTGGGGAAAGTACGATATCAACAGAACTGAAAGGAACTTTTGCTTTTCCTTCCCTCTTTTTCTCCACCTCTCCTCTTTCCTTCCCCTCTCCTCTCTCCTTCTGTCCTCTCTCCTTCCCCTCTCCTCTTTCCTTCCCCTCTCCTCTCTCCTTCTGTCCTCTCTCCTTCCCCTCTCCTCTTTCCTTCCCCTCCCCTCTCTCCTTCTGTCCTCTCTCCTTCCCCTCTCCTCTCTCCTTCCCCTCTCCCCTCTCCCCTCTCCCCTCTCCCCTCTCCCCTCTCCTTCTCCCCTCTCCTCTCCCCTCTCCCCTCTCCCCTCTCCCCTCTCCCCTCTCCCCTCTCCTCTCTCCTTCCCCTCTCCTCCCCCCTGTCCCCCCTGCCCCCTCCAGACACAGAGAAAGCGTTGCAGGTGATGGAAGCCTGTCAGACGGGGGGAGACCACACCTTCAAGCTGCGGGCTGAGAAACTACTGCACATCTTCCAGAGTGATCTGTTCCAGGCCCTGCTGGGTACACACACACACACAAACATCTCTATTTCACACACACATCTCTCTTACACACACACATCATTATCTCTCACACACCTCTCTTACACACACACATATCTCTATCTCTCACACACACACATCTCTATCTCACACACACACACATCTCTATCTCACACACGCATCTCTATCTCACACACACACACACACATGTAAACTCAGACCTGGTGCCATATGAGATATATATTATAATCACTCATCTTTCTCTATCTCTCTCCTACTGTATCTCTCTCTCCTCGCCTCCCCTCCCCCTCCCTCCTCTCTCACTCCTTTTTTCTTTCTCTTTTCTCTATCTATCTCTCTCTCTCTTCCCTCCATTCCTCCCCTCCCCTCCCCCTCCCTCCTCTCTCACTCCTTCTTTCTCTGTCTCTCCTCCCCTCCCCCTCTCTCAGACTAATCTGAGGATAGAGCTGTGACATCACAACTCTATCAGCTCTCTGGTTGGTCAGATTATCCTCCACATGTTGGGATTAGATGTGCTCGACAAAGTGTGTGTGTGTGTGTTTGGTGTCTGTGTGTGTGGTGTCTGTGTGTGTGTGTGTGTGATTCTGAAAGTGTGTTTATATCTCCACAGACATCCAGGAGTTCTATGAGCTGACAGTGTTTGAGAACCAAAACACAGAACTGGTAAGACACACACACACACACACACATACACACACTCACTCACACACTCACTCACTCACTCACACACACTCACACACATGCACAATCACACACCGCACTCACAGTCTCTACATTATATGTTCTGATCCACATGGCAACACCATCCACTGTCTCCTAGCAACAGCTGCCTTATTGCTAGGATAACAGCTGCATATCACCATGGCAACAGCTGCACATCACCATGGTAACAGTACAGAACCCAACCCCCCACTGCTCTCTCTACCCTCGTTTCCTCTCTTTCTCATTCTCTCCATCCTCCTCCCCTTTTATGTCTGAGGTTTATCAATCTTTTGCTTGTTGTCATGGTAATCAAGTAGTTAGTCCAGAGCTCCATCCTCTCCCTCCTCCCCCATTCCCCCTCTTTTCTCCTCTCCTCTCTTTCATTCATCTACCTTGGCCTCTCTCCCCCTTTTCCCCTCCATCTCTTTTTTCTCATCCCTACATTTTCCTTTCTGTCACGCACTTCGAACACTCCGAACTCATCCCCCCTCCGAACACGCCCACCACAACCCCCCCTCCTCTCCCGCTGAATCCTTCACTATGAGACTGAGATACGCAGGAGGAGAGGAGGAGAGGAGAAGGGCTGAACTGACGGACTAAGAGGGGGAGAAGAGGGGGAGGGTGTGGGGCAGATACCTGTGTGTGGGTGTGTGTGTGTGTGTGCGGTGTGTGTGCATGGTCATGGACTGTCTCTGCATAGTCACCACAAAGGTAAGAAAACTGAGATTGTATCTGCGACTATGTTGTGTGCATGTGAGAGATAGACAGAGAGAGAGACAGAGAGAGAGAGAGGAAGATGGAAATCAAGAGAGAGAGAAAGAGAGAGAGAGAGAGAGAGAGAGAGAGAGAGAGAGAGAGAGAGAGAGAGAGAGAGAGAGGGAGAGAGAGGAAAAGAGAGAGAGACACGTGTGTGTTTTCCTGTGTGTGTGTGCTTGTTTATTTCTAGTTATTGTTTATTGCATCTTATCATCTCATTATCTTCTGATTGTCTGTGCTTTGAGAGATTTTGGTGTGTGTGTTTATGTGTTCTGGTCATAGTTAGCCTGGGTAAATTAACCTTGGTTAGAGTTTTCTGGGTTAGAATGAGTATGGGTCAGAGTAAGCCTTGGTCTGTTAGCCTGGGTTAGAGTTATTCTGGGTTAGCGTTAGCCTGGGTTAGAGTTATTCTGGGTTAGCGTTAGCCTGGGTTAGAGTTATTCTGGGTCAGAGTAAGCCTTGGTCGGTTAGCCTGAGTTAGAGTTATTCTGGATTGGAGTTAGCCTGGGTTAGAGTTATTCTGGGTTTGAGTTATTCTGGGTTACAGCCTTTGTTAATTGATAGCTAATGTGGCTAATTGATAGCTATAGTAGCTAAATGTTAGCTTTCATTCTTAGTATCAGTGTTTACAAACTCAATCTAAATAGAACTAAGAACAGGTGAAGAGGGGAAAAGATAGGGAGGGAGAGAGAGTGAAAGGGGTGATGTGACGGTGATGATTAGAGAGCGTACAGGAAGAAAGAGGGAGTACAGGGAGAGAGAGGGAGTACAGGGAGAGAGAGGGAGTACAGGGAGAGAGGGAGTACAGGGAGAGAGAGAGGGAGTACAGGGAGAGAGGGGGAGTACAGGGAGAGAGGGAGTACAGGGAGAGAGAGGGAGTACAGGGAGAGAGGGGGAGTACAGGGAGAGAGGGAGTACAGGGAGAGAGAGGGAGTACAGGGAGAGAGGGGGAGTACAGGGAGAGAGGGAGTACAGGGAGAGAGAGGGAGTACAGGGAGAGAGGGGGAGTACAGGGAGAGAGGGAGTACAGGGAGAGAGAGGGAGTACAGGGAGAGAGAGGGGAGTACAGGGAGAGAGAGGGGGGAGTATAGGGAGAGAGAGGGGGAGTACAGGGAAAGAGAGGGAGTACAGGGAGAGAGAGGGGGAGTACATGGAGAGAGAGAGGGAGTACAGGGAGAGAGAGGGGAGTACAGGGAGAGAGAGAGGGAGTACAGGGAGAGAGAGGGAGTACAGGGAGAGAGAGGGAGTACAGGGAGAGAGAGAGGGAGTACAGGGAGAGAGAGGGAGTACAGGGAGAGAGAGGGAGTACAGGGAGAGAGAGGGGGGAGTACAGGGAGAGAGAGGGAGTACAGGGAGAGAGAGGGAGTACAGGGAGAGAGAGAGGGAGTACAGGGAGAGAGAGGGAGTACAGGGAGAGAGAGGGAGTACAGGGAGAGAGAGGGAGTACAGGGAGAGAGAGAGGGAGTACAGGGAGAGAGGGGGAGTACAGGGAGAGAGAGGGGGAGTACAGGGAGAGAGGGGAGTACAGGGAGGGAGAGAGGGAGTACAGAGAGAGAGAGGGAGTACAGGGAGAGAGAGGGAGTACAGGGAGAGAGAGGGAGTACAGGGAGAGAGAGGGAGTACAGGGAGAGAGAGAGGGAGTACAGGGAGAGAGAGGGAGTACAGGGAGAGAGGGGGAGTACAGGGAGAGAGAGAGAGTACAGGGAGGGAGAGAAGGAGTACAGAGAGAGAGAGGGAGTACAGGGAGAGAGAGGGAGTACAGGGAGAGAGAGGGAGTACAGGGAGAGAGAGGGGGAGTACAGGGAGAGAGAGGGAGTACAGGGAGAGAGGGGGAGTACAGGGAGAGAGAGGGAGTACAGGGAGAGAGAGGAAGTACAGGGAGAGAGGGAGTACAGGGAGAGAGAGGGGGAGTACAGGAGTACAGGTATACACATGTATAAACTCATACGTCCACACATATAAACACACACATGCACAAATTAACTTATTCTCTTAACTCACAAACACACTCACATTCATACATGCTCACATACACACTCACACACACAAGCACACGCACGCATACATGCACACACACACACACACACTCATACATACACTTTCACACATACACATGCACAACACACATAGACACGCCACACAGGTAGTTACCTAAGGCAACAAACATGAATTATGATCATCAGTTTGTCAAGGCTAATATAGCTGTATGTAGCCTTGTGCTAATGTAGGGGTAATATAGCTGTATGTAGCCTCGTGCTAATGTATGGATAATACAGCTGTATGTAGCCTTGTGCTAATTAAGGGGTAATACAGTTGAATGTAGCCTTGTGCTAATGTAGGGGGTAATATAGCTATATGTAGCCTTGTGCTAATGTAGGGGTAATATAGCTGTATGTAGCCTTGTGCTAATGTAGGGATAATCTAGCTGGATGTAGCCTTGTGCTAATGTAGGGCTAATCTAGCTGTATGTAGCCTTGTGCTAATGTAGGGCTAATCTAGCTGTATGTAGCCTTGTGCTAATGTAGGGATAATCTAGCTGGATGTAGCCTTGTGCTAATGTAGGGCTAATCTAGCTGGATGTAGCCTTGTGCTAATGTAGGGCTAATCTAGCTGGATGTAGCCTTGTGCTAATGTAGGGCTAGGGGTAATATAGCTGTATGTAGCCTTGTGCTAAACATGGGCGTAAATTAACTAGATAGCTAGCTGCTAACTATCTGATAATCTCTGGCCAGAATGAAATCTCTCAATCTGTTTCTAAAATCTAAATCTAAACCCAATTACACGATTACCCTGTAATCTGCCTCCCATCTGTGTGTGTGTGTGTGAGAGAGAGAGAGAAAGAGCGCTTTTCATTTTGTACAGTATGAGTACAGTAGGGAAAAAGTGTAAAGCAAGCTTGTTTGTACTAAACTGTGCACATTCACACACCCTTACACACTCCATAAATGCATACAAACACACACTCACACACATACACACTCACGTACACACACACACACTCACATACACACACACAATACTGAAGTGAGGTGCCCTCCTCCTTAGGTTGTAAATGGTGATGTCAGTTGCTTGGCAACCATCCTACTTGGGCCCATTTGTTATTGTAACAAGGAAGCCTGGAGGAGAGAGGGATGGAGGAGAGGATGAGAGAGAGGGATGGAGGAGAGGAGGAAAGGGATGGAGGACAGGAGGAGAGAGGGAGAGAGGAAGAGAGTGATGGAGGACAGGTGGAGAGAGGGATGGGGGAGAGGAGGAGAGAGGGATGGGGGAGAAGAGGAGCAGAGGTGGATCTAGAGATTTTCATG
>NW_025814034.1:1131176-1190320 GCF_021917145.1 Hypomesus transpacificus | reverse complement strand
CAGCTTCTCGTGGTTTGCTGCGTTGACGTCAGTCACGGCCGATTAAGCGCTGTTTGCTTACTTAACTCTATTTATAATTAAATGTAGTCTTTCCGTTAGTGAAGAGGCGGAGTAAAACCCTTTCTTCCATACATTTTTAATTCAATTCAGCTGTTTGGTCCGATTTGAGCATTGGCGAAACTGAAGGTGTCCGAATATTACAAAACACGCATCAAAGTTGTCGTTGTGTGAGTCTGGCCAATCATGATATAGCTGTGTCGTCACTTGAACCCGTGCAGTTGCTCTTGAGAAAATGCGCTCGGCTACACAGCCGGCAGTTCTCGAATCGACCTCACGGTACTTTGATGGTGACGTCACAGTGACGTGTCCTCAGCGCCGTGTCAAGTCGAACAAAAAGTCTAACCAGAATTCACTCTCTCTCCCATACACCCTGAGGAGCTCTAACTTAAGATAGTCAACGTTACTCCCGCCTTTTACCCAGGCCGGAGTCAACCCTGAGGCACTCTGACCTCCCCACCTACCTTAAGAGAGTCGACGTTACTCCCACCGCCGCCGCTTACCCAGGCCGGGGCCCACCCCGAGTGAGTTCCACCTCCATGGCTCCCTACCTTAAGAGAGTCACGGTTAGTCCCACTGTTTACCCAGGCCCGCGACAACCCTGAGCGGTTGCCCCTTTCTCGTGCCCCTGGTGATCCTCTATGACTATTTTCTTTCCGGGTGGGAAGGAAGGTGGAGTAAGACGCCTTACGTCCCCGACAAAAGCTTGGATCGGTGGCTGTTTATCAATCCGAAGAACGCTGAGAACGCAAGTACGTTCTTGCAAGCGTCCTTGCGAGAATGGTCTTGCAAGGACGCGAAGGACGGAGAATGAATTGAGATGGTTAGGGTTTTCCTGGACTTGCAGCATTATGATAACACTGACTAACTACAAAAAAGATAACAAAGCAAAAAACATTTCCCTCTACCTGTAATTTTACGTTTTCTGTAGCCCTTGCTAACTTACAGTACCTAATGTTAACTAGTGTCTGCACTGCACTGCTAGCTAGGTTATCGAAAAGTCTGAGCAAATTTACAAATTAGCCGTTTCATCAATAAAATAAGAACATTTTCACAGGAATTACTGTGTTCAGTTACTGTATAAAAAAAAGTAAGCAATTTTTCCTGTGGGAAGCGTTGTTAGATTTGACCCAAGTATAAAAAGCTGTAATTCAGTCATATTTTGACAAATCAAGGTGATTGTAATCTGAAAATGATTTCATTACTAAACGGCGAACGAGGAGTTCAAAAAAGTATGTTTTTATGAAAATTCCAAATGGCTGACGCCCAAAATGGTGGAAACGGGACAATGTGATATATTTCGACTTGGTATGCCACGTAGAATCAGAAGAGACCAATCTTGTGATTTATGACAAATCTGTTAAGAAGTTATGATGCAAGAAATCCGATGCACATAAACCAGTATCATGACATGCCTGAGACTTTGGCTGGATTCAAACCTACGACCTTGCACTTCAATGGAGCCCGTCTTATCCCAGTGAGCCATTGTCAGCGCTGGGAATTGCTGCGTACAGTTATTGAATACAAAAAGGAAGCCGTTTCTCCTGTGGCACGCATGGTCAGATTTGGCCCAAGTTTAAACAGCTGTAATTCAGTCATATTTTTACATGGCAAGGTGATTGTGGTCTGAAGATAATCTGTGCCAAATCTGGTGAATATTGGGTACATTGTGTAGGAGTAAGGAAAAAAGTTTTATTCATTCATTCAAAATGGCGGCCTCATCAATTCGTCTGGTATCACACGTTAACATGCATCAGACGCGGGATCTCCTAAGATATCACGAGACATAGGAATGACTTAAATACGCCAAACAAATCAACAATTATTGGTCAAAACACAATCCTACCTATTGTAATGCCCCCTAGAGGTCAAATGACACTACCTGTCTCAAACCCCTTAATAAGAGGGCCTTGAGTCCATACACCAAGTTTGGAGTCAATGCATCAAAGCTTGGCTAAGATATTACCTCACTTCCCTTTTTCCGGATCAGTTGCTCAATTTGATTGGCTGTAACTAACAAACGGTTGCAGAAATCAAAACGCCATGTGATGTCTTTTGTGAGGCTTGGTCTGAAGATAAATGATAAAAAAATGATAATGATAAAAAAGATAAAAATGTTTGCCTATTGCAGCGCCACCTAGAGGTGAAATGGCATGACCTATTTTGGACTTCTTTAGAACAGGGTTCCTCGTCCTATACCAAATTTGTTGTCAATGCAGCAAAAAGGTGCTGAGATATGACCTCACTTCTTTTATGGTGGCTTGGTTGACCACTTTGATTGGCTGATGACTTTGATTGGCTGTTCCAGTCAAAAAGCGTAGAAAATCAAAAAAACATGTGATGTCTTTCGTGAGGCTTGATCTGAAGATAAATGGTGCCAGATTTTTGCTGATTGCAGCGCCACCTAGAGGTGAAATGGCATGACCTATTTTGGACCTCTTTAGAACAGTGTCCCTAGTCCCTATACCAAATTGGTGTCAATGCAGTAAAAGAGGTGCTGAGATAAGACCTCACTTCTTTTATGGTGGCTTGGTTGACGACTTTTTTTGGCTGTTCCAGTCAAAAGGTTTAGATAATCAAACAAACATGTGATTTCTTTTGTGTGGCTTGGTCTGAACATGATCTGTGCCAAATTTGGTGAGAGATTGGACAAACCTTATAGGAGAGGTAGCGAAAAAACGTTATATTCAAAATGGTGGCCACATCAATTCAGCCACATAAATTTGATGTGGCTGTAACTAACAAACGGAAAATTAAAGCTCCAGGGGATGATTTCTGTGAGGCTTGGTCTAAAGATCATCTGTGGCAATTATGAAGAAGATTCGACAAGATTGTAGGAGGAGTAGCGAAAAAACGCTTTTTCTTTATGTTCAAAATGGCGGAGAATATATGAACTTGATCCAGGGAATCCAACGATACCTCATTTTGGACAATGGGGCATATGGTTCAAAAGTAACATGTGTTAACACACCTTCAACTTTGACCCATTGGTGGCGCTAGATGGTTGGAATGGGAGACATGAAACTTGGTGAAATTGATGAGGGTACTGGTCCCAAATAGTGTGCAAAAATTCACAACTTCTGACCATTTGGTTCTAGGGCTGCCATAGACTCCCATGGCAGAAGAAGATGTGTAATAATAATAATAAGAAGAGAATACGTAGAAACACTTAGGTGGCTCCGCCGCTTCGCGGCTTGGCCACCAAATATGTTATCGCTCACATCGCGTCGCTGCAGTGGACACACACTGTTAGACATGTCTTTATTCATAGATGCCACCTACGTCACTTCCAAACAGAACGCTGCCATATTTACTACCGATCTCGCTCAAGATGGCCGCACACACTGCTGATTTAAATGATGAAGAGAGACAGCGATATGTCGAAAAAAGTGTCAATTTTAGGCTCCGATCCTTATTTGTTACCCCCAGTTTTCTTTTGTCCCTTATTATCTGCCCCACGCTTGCCTCAATTGGCTTTCCATGACATCTATATTTACCTTGTACATAATTCCTCCCCATACAGAGAGGGGACAGCTAGAAGGCGTTCAAAAGTACCGATGCCTATCAATATGCTGTGGCTGGATGGGTGAAAGACGTGAAAGTGCGGCACATGTCCACCAAAGATTTATATTTAATCATGGGAAATGTAAGTATTAAAAAATATATACATTTTGGTGGTAATTTACGCTGACTAGGTATTAGCGAGTTGTTTGCTAAGTGGCTAACAGCTAGGTTAGCACTCATCTAGTGCCACTTAACTCAGGGCTAGCTGTCATTAATCAGAAAAATTTTCTTTAATGTCCGATATGTTTATACAGTCACTACAATTGTGACTTTATGTAAACAATTTGTGGTGGGTTACTCTGATCATTGATCATTGATCATTTCAGCTTTCTGCTAGAGCTTTAGCTGCTCAGTTTTAGTGCTAGCTGCTACCTGGATTGTCCTACAGAAGATTCACAGAAGATCTACGACTCCAGCTATGATTATGCTATCCATTACACCAATTGTAGGAGAATAAACCTTTGAAAATATATTCACTATTTAACAGTTTATTCTTCACTTAACAGGTCCATCATTCACAGGCTCTCAACACTAAGCCAACAAGGCCATGGGTAGTGGTGCAGGAGGCAGGGACGGTCATCATGGCACACTGCACTTGTATGGCAGGGCTGGGAGAGGTGTGGTCCCACGCTGCAGCACTAATGTTCTCACTCCTTGCTGCTGTTGAGCGCAGAGAGGGACAGGCATGACAAAGCATGTGCATGGGATGAGCCCAGGCAAATGTTTTGAAATATGATGAGCTGTCAAACATCTTCATTCAAAATAAAGGATAAAGCTAAAAAACAAGACGAGCTCCATCACATTAAACCATCCACTGATGACCTCAAGCTGTTTTTTGAACAGCTCCACCACAGTGAAAACCAGGAGGTCATCCCTAAGAAAAGTGCAATTTTGTCAGTTGTGGAAAGCCATTCTATCAGATACATGCCAAAGAATTTTACAGTTGGACATGCCACCACCTCTTCCTACTCTGTACTTAAGCTCCAGGCTTGAATGGATTTGCCCGCACTGCTGGAGAAGGCTGCAAGGATTTTTGAGGGGCTGCATCTCACTCCGGAGCAGGCAAGATATGAAAAACACTTCTTTAATAGGGGTTTACTCCATTGCACCTCACTCATTGCACTACTGTACTTCACCTATTGCACTACTGCACCTCACTGTACTTCGCCATCAGGCTCCTGTATGGTCATTGACATAGTCACTGATCGTCCTCTTAGTTACTTTACACACTGTCACTCTCAGCTGCTGATCTTTAATTTGCACTATTGTACTGTACTCCACCTAGGTTAGAATAGGTTATAAGGTTGTAATAGGTTTTTATGTGCATGTAGGGTTAGTATAGTGGATTATTTATTGCTTTCTGTATGGTGCTCTGGAGTCAGATGGCTGAGCGGTGAGGAGTCGGGCTAGTAATCAGAAGGTTGCCGGATCGATTCCCCGCCGTGCCAAATGACGTTATGTCCTTGGGCAAGGCACTTCACCCTACTTGCCTCGGGGGGAATGTCCCTGTACTTACTGTAAGTCGCTCTGGATAAGAGCGTCTGCTAATCACCAGCAGACGCTCACCATCACCAGATGGTGTGTGGTGACCTGTGATTGCCATGGAACTGGTATGCTTGAAATAAAGTGTCCTTTTAATGCTAATGGTATGCTCTCTGGGAATGTGTTAGCGACCCACTTTTCTGCCTTACTGTGACTGCAGAAGGTATGACCCTCAGGCAAGATCATAGTTACATGCAGTGACATGCGGTGATGTCAGTAAGAGGGTAGGCACTGAGTTATGAAAGCCAGATTACCACAAATTTATTGTTTAGGCTAGGCTACGTCAAAACAGTGCGCACAAGCGCGGCACACATGCACGGTTGATATCAAGAAATGTCCAATCAGGATGACATATCTACTCTCATGACATGACATATCGTAGTCTCTCTCTCGCACACGCACGCACACACACACACACACACCAATGTCCAGCATCAGAATGCAACCATCTTTATCCTTAACTATTGCACAGCGGCCAATTATGTTTGTCAGTCAGCAACAATGAGAACACACACTGCTCAATTGAATATGAAGGCAAATGGCTTGCAGTCGGCATTAATTCAACCAACTCAAAATTAAACCCAAAATAGTTTCTGACTCACCAATCGGTAGATTATGGATGGCAGTACAGCCGCTGACTGCTAGCACAGCCACATAGCCAATCTTTTTTGTCATACCAGTCCGTTTGAAACGAGCGGACAATTTTTGGTCCCTTTTGCTGGTGTAGTTCAGGCAAGGTTGGCATAGGGCCTCCCTCTTGCTAGCAACTCATTTTTGCCATTAAATAGAGCTTTGAAAAAATGTCTTATAGTTCTACGATATGGGGAGATACTGCTGCCATCATTTTTACTTTGAATTTCGCGGGGGTTACGCTTAGGTGGTGTAATGACGTCAGCTGCGCAAATGTCCAGTAATTTATCGATTTTAATTGGTCCATGTTTGATACGTAACGTTGATGATTACTGACATAACATAGTTACGTGCAAAGGCACAGCAGAGTTGTGCTTTCGACGTACATGTTAAAGAATACAGGATCGAAGTGCGCATGAGTTTTTCGTTGTCGTCCCGCAATGAATGGACAGTAAAAGCACTGCTTATTCTACCATTTTGTTGTATTTGATTATGCGTAACTGCTACATTTGTCATCGTAACGTCTAAACAATTGGAATAACACACATATTGCATATATACATCACAAGAATAGTCAGTAAAAATACAAATATAAGTTTATTAAATACAATTATTTAATAAACATTTTACGTTTGAAATTTGGCAGGGTAGGCAGTGCCTACCTTGACTGCACGTCACTGGTTACATGTACCAACTGCAGGCTCAAATGCGTATAGCTGAGGTAATGCATGGAGATTTTGTTTTGTGGACACCACAAGAACTGTTTATGCAACTAATCCAATTTGATCTGTTTTTGATGAGGTCACACTAGGGTGGAAGAATTCATTAGAACAGGGGTACTGCCTGAGTTGTTGGGGAAATGGTGTACAGTGCCACACCTTCCGATAACTTCCGGCGCGCCTACGCGATGGCTGCGTCGACAAGAGCTCCGCAAAAACCCAGCTTTTTGTTAGTCTTTTTAGTGTTTGTTACTTGTTTTGTCAATGTTATATTGTCGTTTATTCAGTACGACCGGCAGACACTTCCTGGACATTAAGTTGTCACTTGGCAAGGATCATTTTACGAACTTTAATTCCACTTCTCGGAGTGCGAGCTCGGACTGCAGCTGGCCCTTTGCTGTTTCGCCGTTCTGTTTACCCGCTAGACGGAGAAAGAAGAAACGTGGCCGGCGTGCTGGAGTCCTTGTTCGAACTCGGAAACGATGCTTCAAACCTGCTCTTCCAACCATCTTACTAGCTAACGTTCAGTCCATCGACAACAAAATGGATGAACTTAACGCTCGTGTCAAATTCCAACGGGGACATCAGGAACTGCTGTGTACTGGCGTTCGTTGAGACCTGGCTGTCTCCGGAGATCTCCGACGCAGCGGTTACCCCGTCGGGATTCACCATATACCGCCAGGACAGAACAGCTGACTCAGGGAAGTGCAGGGCGGAGGGGTCTGTGTTATGGTTAACTCTCTCTGGGCTACGGATGTAGCGGTATTAGCATCTCACTGCTCTCCGGTCCTTGAGCTGCTAACTGTAAAAATCAGACCCTTCTATCTACCTCGGGAATTCACTGCGGTCGTCATGAGTGCAGTCTACATCCCCCCCAGGTAGACAAGGCCGCTGCTTTGGATGAACTGTATGGGATTATCAATGGTCTGGAAAATGTGCACCCAGAGGCAGCCTTCATTGTTGTTGGTGATTTCAACAGAGGCTAACATGAAGAAAGTCCTGCCCAAATACTATCAGCACATTGACTTCTTCACACGTGGAGACCAGATCCTTGACCATTGTTATACAACATTCAAGGGCAGTTACAAACCCCTCCCCCGCCCTGCCTTTGGGAAGGCTGATCACACCTCCATTCTTCTTCTCCCCGCATATGAACAAAAGCTCAAACAGGTCAGACCGGTTGAGAGGTCAGTTCACCTATGGAGTGACGAGTGTGTGGCGACCCTCCAGGACTGCTTTGACACCACTGACTGGCTGATGTTCAGGGACGCAGCAGATGGGGACATTAACGAATACTCAGACACTGTCTCCAGCTACATCCAGCACTGCATTGATGACGTTGTCCCCAAGAAGGTTGTCCGGTCTTTCCCAATCAGAAGCCCTGGGTTGATGCCGCGGTCCGGGCCAAGCTGAGAGCCCGTACTGTCGCCTTTAATTCTGGGGACCCTGATGAGTACAGGAAGGCCAGATACGACCTTCTGAAGGCCATCAAAGCAGCGAAAAGGGCCCTACAGGACCAAGGTGGAGTCCAGCTACCATGGCTCTGACCCCAGGCGCATGTGGAGTGGACTTAAAGCCATTACAGAATACAAAGGGAGAGGCTACAATGAGACCCAGTCTTCTGTCCTACTGCCAGACGAGCTGAACTCCTTCTACGCTCGCTTTGAGAGGGACAGTGAACCCCCTGCAGTGGAGCTACCTGAAGGCCAAGCCAGTGGTGTGCCTACACTAACTGTAGCTGAGGTGAGGCTATGCTTTAAGAAGATCAACCCTCGCAAGGCACCTGGCCCAGACGGCATATCAGGTAGGGCCCTTAGGGGCTGCGCTGACCAGCTGGCAGGGGTCTTCAGTGACATCTTCAACCTCTCCCTTAACCTGTCTGTACTCCCCACCTGCTTCAAGAGGACCACCATCATCCCTGTGCCCAAGAACACCAAGGTCACATGTCTGAATGACTATCGCCCAATAGCACTGACCTCTATCATCATGAAGTGCTTCGAGCGGCTAGTCAAATCATTCATCTGCTCCTCGCTGCCCCCCACACTGGACCCTATGCAGTTTGCATACCGGTCCAATAGGTCTACAGACGATGCCATCGCTCTGACCATGCACACCGCTCTCTCCCACCTGGACAAGGGGAATACATATGTGAGGATGCTGTTCATTGACTACAGCTCTGCATTCAACACCATCATCCCCTCCAGACTGGTCTCCAAGCTTGTGGACCTGGGACTAAGCACCTCCCTCTGCAAGTGGATCTTCCACTTCCTGACGGGGAGGCCACAGGTGGTGAGAATCGGTGACCGCACTTCATCTGTACTGATCACCAACACAGGCACCCCCCAGGGCTGTGTGCTCAGCCCTCTCCTGTTCTCCTTGTTCACCCACGACTGTGCGGCTACGCACAGCTCCAACCTCCTCGTTAAGTTTGCTGACGACACAACCATCGTGGGCCTCATCTCTGACAGTGACGAGTCAGCCTACAGAGAGGAGGTTGACACCCTGACCTCATGGTGTCAGGACAACAACCTCTCTCTTAACATCAGCAAGACCAAGGAGATGATTGTGGACTTTAGGAGGCGGCAGGAGGAGGAGCATGCACCCCTATTCATCAATGGATCGGAAGTGGAGAAGGTCAGCTGCTTCAAGTTCCTCGGGGTGAACATCAGCAATGACCTCACCTGGTCTGTTCACACGGACAAGGTGGTCAAAACGGCCCGTAAGCGCCTCTTCTTCCTGAGGAGACTGAAGAAGTTTGGTATGGACTCAGTCATCCTTACTAACTTTTACAGATGCACTATAGAAAGCATTCTGACTGGTTGTATCACAGTGTGGTATGGGAGCTGCACAGACCGGGACCGCAAGGCCCTACGAAGTGTGGTCCGTTCTGCTGAGTTCATCATCGGCAGGAAGCTCCCAGCCCTACAGGACACCTACCACACACGTTGCCTTAGGAAAGCCAGCAGGATTCTAAGAGACTGTTCCCACCCATCCTTCAGTCTCTTTACCCCGTTGCCTTCTGGCAGGCGTTACCGCAGCATCCGGTCGCGCACACGCAGACTGGACAACAGTTTCTACCCAAGGGTCATCAGGCTTCTCAATGGACACTGATATGGACATTTTTACTGCACACTAGTCACTTATACACTGTCACTTTCAGCTACTGGTTGCTCTTTCAGTAACATTGCACTACTGTACCTCGCCACCAGGCTCCTGTTTGGTCATTGACAAAGTCACTGATCTGTAAATTTGCACTACTGCACTGTACTCCATTTAGGTTAGATTAGTTTATAGGGTTGTAACAGGTTTTTTTTTTTTTTTTTTTTTTTTTTTTTTTTGTGTAGTAGGGTTAGTATAGCGTACTATTTATTGTTATCTGTAATTTAGGAAGTTTTAGTGTTAGGGTTAGTATAGTCGTTTATTTATTGCTATCTGTATATTTAGGAAGTTCACTTATCTAAGCTCAGCATAGATGTAAATTTGTTCTGTGTACTTATATGTTATGTTATGCCAAGTGCTTGCGTTGTCTTGTCTTAAGAATTTCAGTGCCCAGTCTAACCTTGTGTTGCTCTGTGCACCTGACAAATAAAAGACTTGAACTTGAACTTGAACTTGAGAGAGATAGAGTGTGTGTGTTTGTGTGAGAGTCTGTGTGCGTGTGAGAGAGATAGTGTATGGTGAGAGACTTGTCCTCCCTTTGTCTGTGTAGATCAGATAACTAACTGGGGACGTGACAATAGAAAGAGAGGAGAGAGGGGGAGGGAGAGAGAGAGGGGGGAGAGGGGGGGAGGGAGAGAAATAGGGGGAGGGGGGGGAGAGGGAGAGAAGGGGGAGAGGGGGGGAGAAGAGAGCGGGAGAGGGAAAGAGGAGAGAAGGGGGGAGGGGGGGAGAAAGAGAGAGAGAGAGAGAGAGAGAGAGAGAGAGAGAGAGAGAGGAGAGAGAGAGAGAGGAGAGAGAGAGAGAGAGGAGAGAGAGAGAGAGAAGGGGGGAGGGGTGGAGAGAGAGAAGGGGGAGGGGGGAGAGAGAGAAGGGGGGAAAAGAAAGAGAGGAGGGAGAGAGAGAGAGATGAGGGTGGGGGGGGAGAGAGAGGGGGGAAAGAGAGAGAGAGAAGATAAGCATATGAAAGACCAATCGAAAACATCCCAGAATGTATTGCTCCTTCCAGGCCTACAAACCTACTGAATTTCAATGGTAGAAGTGTGTGCGTGTGAGTGTGTGTGTGCACTTACAGGTGGAGGTGCCCTGCATCTGGATGACACACTTGGCGTCTCGACTCGTCTCCCGGGAGTTGAAGGGTCGTACTCGGACCGCCACCTTGACCGACGCCCCCGCCATCACCCCTGACCCTGCACACAGCCAATCAGAGAGCAGGGTCAGTCACACAGGTAGCAGATCTGGTCTTCCCCATACTCGCTTACCCTCTCTCTCTATCTTTTTCTGTCTCTCTCTTTATCTCTCGCTGTCTCTCTCTTTATCTCTCGCTGTCTCTCTCTC
The DNA here is from genome assembly GCF_021917145.1 of Hypomesus transpacificus. Taxonomy (NCBI): domain Eukaryota; kingdom Metazoa; phylum Chordata; class Actinopteri; order Osmeriformes; family Osmeridae; genus Hypomesus; species Hypomesus transpacificus. Next base: position 1,179,314 of record NW_025814034.1, on the reverse strand, counting down.
CATCTCTCTCTCTGTGTCTCTCTCTCAGGTGAACAGGTGGTTGAGGTGCAGGTGAATGTTTGGCAGCCAGCCAGCTAATGCTGCCCTGGAGCAGTGCTACACACACACACACTTTCACACACACACTTTCACAGTCACACACATCTACACGAGGCGGGGAAGCAGAGAGTTTGTGAGAGTGTGTGTGAGAGTGTGTGTGAGAGTGTGTGTGAGAGTTATCGTGTTCCATCCCTACCCTATTACAATTGTGAAACAAACACATTCTGGAATTACCCCATCATTTACATAACATTTACATTTAGTCATTTAGCAGACGCTCTTATCCAGAGCGACTTACAGTAAGTACAGGGACATTCCCCCCGAGGCAAGTAGGGTGAAGTGCCTTGCCCAAGGACACAACGTCATGGTGTGGCCGGGAATCGAACTGGTGACCTTTAGATTACTAGCCCGACTCCCTCACCGCTCAGCCACCTGACTCCCCCCATCACAAACACACACACACACACACACACACACACACACCATTCCTGCTGAGGAGACAGGCTGTTTCAGAGAACACTCCCTCTCCCTCCCCCTCCCTCTCCCTCCCTCTCCCACTCCCTCTCTCTATGTCTCTCTCTCTCCCTCTCTATGTCCCTCTCTCTCTCTCTCCCTCTCTCTCTCTACATCTCTCTATCTCTCTCTCTCTCTCTCCCTCTCTCTCTATGTCCCTCTCTCTTTCTCTCTCTCTTGCTCTCTCTCTATGTCTCCCTCTCTCCCTCTCTCTCTCTCTCTCTCTCTCTCTCTCTCTCTCTCTCTCTCCCTCTCTCTCCATGTCTCTCTCTCTCCACTAGGTGTCATGGTGTTTCTCTTCAGACATCAGCTACTTGGATTCTTCACCGATGGACAAGAACACACACGCACCATACAAACACACACTCAAACACACACTCAAACACACCGTACAAACACACACGCACCATACAAACACACACTCAAACACACACTCAAACACACCGTACAAACACACACGCACCATACAAACACACATTCAAACACACACTCATCCTGCCGTGAGTGTCAGTGTTGGAGACATGGTCTGTAATTTAGACATCAGCACCCTGTAATAAGCACACACACACTGCAGGGGCATACCATCTCTGACACACACGACATGACACACACACACACGACATGACACACACACACACTGCAGGGGCATACCATCTCTGACACACTACACACGACATGACACACACACACACGACATGACACACACACACACACACACAACACAACTAGACAAAAAATCGAGTAAAAGAACAAAAATAATACCAAACTATACAATATTGTAATACTATTACACAATACTTGATCCAGAACTATACTATATTAACTCAATATTACTACTAAATATTAATAATTATATTGTACTTATATAATCTATAACATTAACTGTTCTAGACCATGGTACAATATTGCTGTACACAACTACACTATACGAAAATACTACTCAATTTAAACTAATGTAAGATACTAATACATAAATAACACACACACACCCAGCCTTAGGCAACCCTGCCGCAGCAGTCAACAGCAGCAGAACAAACACAGCCCTGTGTGTGTGTGTGTGTGTGTTTACCTTGTCAACAAAGTCTGCATATGGTGGGACATGTTACATCACACACAGACACACATACACACACCGCACACACACACACAGACACACATACACATACATGTGCACATGCCACCTTTAACCACAGTTGTGTTAACCAGCTGGTATTACAACCATCTTGGGAGTGTGTGTTCTGGGTGAGAACAGTGAAGGAGAGGTCTGGAATGCATTCTCTGTGCAACTGGGGAAAAACCTGTTACATCACAGGATAGGTATTCTACCCTGCATACACACACACCCACACACACACACACACACACACCCCCACACACACACACAGTGTAAAGCCACGTCCTCATGGCTAGAACAGTGTGTGTCTGTGGCTGACTAACACACAACTCCTCCCAAACAGCACAGGTGACAGTGTTTACTAAGAGAGGGAGGGAGGGAGAGAGACCAGAGAGGAAGGGAGATAATGAGAAAGAAAGAGAGAGGGAGGAGAGAGAGATGGAGAGATAGGTAAAAAACAGATATGGACAGTGTGTGTATGTCTGGACATTCAGGTCATCATAGCTCAGATGAACTCACGCATCCTCAGACAGGTCTTATCAAACGATCATCATACCCGCCGTGGACGTCATCCCTACACCAACAGCCTGTTGCTGTCACAGTCCCGGTAACAGGCTAACTCCTCCGGTACACTGGGCACATGACCTCTCAGGCCACACCGTACCATAGCTGCTTCTACACAAACACGCACACACGTGTCCTTAAAAGAGAGCCGGTTGTTTCCTCTCTCCGGGACATTTACACTAACTTCTAACGCCAGTACAGCGTACGGTGAGCGGCCTGGTTGGCGGCTGGGTGTGCCGTGGAATGCCTGTGATCTTTACCAAGCTACAAGCTAACTTTAGACTCTCTCCCCTTCTCCCCAGCCATGTCCAACACACACAAGCCCGGTTCACCATCAGCGCTCACGGCACATCAGACAGTTCAGTCTGTTAGCCTAGGGAGACACAACCCAGGCCCTGGCCAAGAAATGACTCACCTTTAGCGGAGTGGAAGAAACGGTGAGTCTCGTGGATCACCTGCGCCGACTGGCTCCCTGTAGGTGCGGAGTGATTACAGAATCCGTACGATAACAATGTATTAACGGGAGATTTGTCTTAACACCTCCTCTGTCCCGAACCGGGGCCTGCGTTGGGTGGGGGCGCTGTGTCCTCTGGTATTCCCACACGCGCACACAAAGTAAAACTAAAACAAACTTCTCATAAAACTCTTACCACGTAACGGTAGAGGTTTATTACGCGCAAAGGTCTTCTAAAATTCTCAGCACAATTAAACTCCGTTAAGTTTAGAAATCGGGACGACGGAAACTTTGGTGACGACCAAGGGGTGGCAAATCACGGCGGCGGAAAGGCAGAGTTCGGTGAGGTTCTGTCGGTCGGCCGGTTGGGTTGGAGTATGACCTCTAGACCGGGAAACGGACACGGCGGGGACGAGTGTCCGCCGGTGTACCCAACAGCTGTATAATAGCCGAAAAATGAAAATAAAATTAAAATAAAAACAGAAACAGAAAAAAGGTGGCCGCTGGCCGCGGTGTGTCTGCGCGCGGCCCCGTGAGTCGCCCTCGCCTCGAGCCCCCCCTACTCGCTCAGCAGTTCCAGCCGGTCGCCATGTCCCGTGTGACGTCAGGGTTTGGAACCGGAGACGGGACTGGCGTTAAAGGGCTAGTGTCGCTGTATCTCGCCCCGAGAAATCAAAACATGTCCAGTAGCCGGCATCCACATCACCACCTACATCAGACCGTAATCACGGAACCATCAACAAACACAGAAATGAACACAGTATAATACAGTAGCCACGATATGCAGTACTATATACACTACACAGCAACATTTACATTTATGCATTTAGCAGAAGCTTTTATCCAAAGCGACTTCCAAAGAGAGTTTTACAAAAGTGCATCGGTCACTGCATAACAACGAGATAACCCCAAACATTGCGGGTAACCAAAACATGAAGCATACTGTGAAAACTAAAGACGTCCCAAAGGGAAGAGCCATAAGAGCATGTAGTTGAACAAGTTACAATTAAAAAATTTAAAAACATGAACCTCAAAAGTGCAAGGGGGTACCTGTGGGGAAAAAAGCAAAAAAAAAGCAAGCAACACAATATATATTACACAGCAAGTACAATAGTTTTAAGTCAGTTATAACTAACCAACAAGAGCAACAAGTCTCTCAATAAGAGTCATTGTGATCCTGAAACATCAGGTCCAGCCAATCATTCCTAAGTACCACTGTACTCCTGGAACGAGTGCGTCTTGAGCCTTTTCTTGAAGGTGGGGAGACAGTCAGTGTCACTGGTGGAGGTGGGGAATTGATTCCACCATTGGGGGGCCAGACAGGAGAAGAGCTTGTGTTGGGACCGGGTGCTCTTGAGAGGTGGGACCACCAGACGGTTGTCTGAAGAAGACTGCCGCTCTGGCAGACTGGAGGGCAGTGGTGACTGAAAGGAGGGCAGTCTCTGTGCAGTGGCCAGTCTTGAAGCCTGATTGGTTGGGGTCAAGCAGGTTGTTCTGAGAGAGAAGGTTAGACAGTTGGATAGATGCAGCAAGTTCAATTGTTTTTTAAAAGAAGGGTAGCAGTGATACCAGTCTGTAGTTCTGGAGGACAGCTGGGTTAAGGGAGGGTTTTTTGAGCAGAGGGGTAACTCTGGCCTGTTTGAAGGCAGAGGGGAAAGTGCCGGAAGTAAGAGAAGAGTTAAGGACATGGAGAAGAAAAGTTATGATGGAGGGGGAGATGGTTTGAAAGAGAGGGGAGGGGATAGGATCAAGGGGACAGGAGGTGGGGCGATGAGAGAGAATGAGGTCAGAGATCTCTGGGGGAGAGAAAGAGTTTAGACATTTAGTTGGGTCAGTCATGGAGGGTGAGAGGGTAGGAAAGGTGGGTTCAGGGAACCGACTGCTAATGTCAGCAACTTTTTTCTCAAAGGAGGAGAAGTGTGTCCAGTGATGCAGTTAAAGTGGATAACAGGGTGTTGATGGCAGTGTCAGTGGGGTGGGACATGAACAACATACTGTATAACACACTAATCACTATATACACACAAGGTGTTGGCGTGAGTGTGTTTGGCATGTTGGAGTGTGTGTGTGTGTGTTTGATTCAGGATACCAGGTGCTTCCTTTTTCTGCACTCCTGTGTTTTAGAAACACTCTCTGGATAAGAGCGTTTGCTAAATGACTAAATGTAGAAACCACACATATACTAACACACCTACGTACTCACTCTCTTTCACAGACAGACAGACAGACAGCAGACACACACACACACACACACACACACACACACACATACTCTCACAGATAGACGGAACTCGTTTCATTCCAGACCGCTCAGGTGAATCGCATGGGCCTCTGGTTCCCCCATGTGATCAAATAAACCAACTACAGCCTAGGAACGGGCGCTCTTCTTAAACAACAGCCCGTTTGGATGTAATACCAGTACATATGCGTTACAGCGTTTAACATTTAGTCAAACTATACTTGGTGAGTGTTAGTCGACTATATTCCACGCTAACAGTGTCAGGTTTGACTATTTGAATCTTGGGTTGAACGGTGTCGGAGTGGAAGCGGTTAGACTCCTCCTCTTGCGCACGCGCACCGCGACGGGATCTATTGTTGGTAGACTCACGCGCGCCAGTTAGCAACCTTGTGCAAACCGGGAGATACAGATATACGCACATACATATATATATATATATATATATATATACCAGGTAAACTATCTGCACCGAGTATCTACACGCTGTCATGTTTACCACGATCATGCGTATGTGTTTAGGCAAATGAATGCTGTTGAACTGAGCCGGCATGTGTTAGCTTGAACGTTGAGCTAAGCTAGGTTAGCAGCAGCTTCCTGAAGCTAGCCTAGGGAGGCTAAGCTAACAAGTTAGACTTTCTTTGTTGAGGAATGTTAGCACAGCAACCACGGCGAGCTCACCAACAAACACTCTAAAACATGTTAGTAAATTATTAAGTTGTTTATCTACTAAGATGTGATATTTATCTGACTAGCATACAGCTAAACCCAGCTAGTGGACCAGATACCTAGTTAGCTAATCTGTTTAAAGTGCTGGAAGTTGGGAAACTGTACGGGTCAGCATGCTGGGATAGACATGGTACAGCAGCTCGGCTAGCGGATCTTTCAGCCCCCATATTCCTGCTCGGTGCCCGTTGCAGCCTGTAGGCACCGCATATCAATCTTCAGTGTTCCTTGTTCTTGAGAGTTTGTGAGCAGGTTTGTGTTACATGGTTAAATGCAGGAGTTCTTTGTGCCAGTACTGTTCAGCGGAGACAAGAGAGAGCGAGGCAGGGATATGGGTCGGCATGTGAATCCGGGTCCCAAGCGCAGGTATATACCAGAGTAGCAGAGTTACCCGCTAGTCCAAACCGGGCGTTCGAGGTGTGACTCTTGCCTTGTCTGTGCCGTAGAGCGATGGCAGACAGCGATGACGAGTTCGACCGCCGGCGGCGGGACAAGTTCCGGCGGGAAAGGAGCGAAATAGACCGGTCCAGAGAAAGGGAGGACCGGCGCCGCGAGGACTGGCCGGAACGGTGAGCACGCACTGGAGACTCACATGCCTTTTAGGGTGTATATTGTAACCTGTGTGTGTGCAGGGACTGGAAAGGTGTCCGTGATCAATGTGTAACAGTGTTTGTGTGTGCAGGGACTGGGAGCGTGTTCGTGAGAGGAGGAGGGACTACGATCGGGGGCGCAGGGAGCGCTTCTCTCCTCCAAGACACATCAGCCCCCAGCACAAACGCATGAGGAGGGACTGGTACGCCAGCAGTGTGTGTGTGTCCTGCAGACCAAGCCCAATGTCCTGTGTGTGTGTGTAGTAACCGTCCCGCCCCGCCACAGGGAGGAACATCGAGGAGAACCCTACAGGGGGGGCTATGAGCTGCCGTACGGGGGAGGACCCCCCTACCCCCCCCCTCCTGGACCCCAGGGCTGGGGCCCCCCTGACATGGCCCCCCTGCACCCGCACCACACACACCCTCTACAGGGCAGGTAGGACACACTGAGAGATCCAGCTCTTGTGATCTTCTGCCTCTGTATGTTGTTCTTCCCCTGAGCTCTGTACCTGGTCCTCCCCCAGACTGGGAGGGATGTCCGACCCAGACCTCCCTCCCCCCGCCCCGCCCTCCATGCGCAGCTTCAAGGAGTTCCTGCTGTCCAGCGACGACAGTGTGGATGAGACGGAGGCTGTGAAGAGGTACAACCAGTACAAGATCGACTACAGACGACAGCAGCTGCATGACTTCTTCCTGCTGCACAAGGAGGAGGAGTGGTGAGCACACACACACACACCTCTCACCCCCTGCTCTGTGCTAGGATAACATGTGTAGGGTAACATGTGTAGGGTAACATGTGTAGGGTAACATGTGTAGGGTAACATGTGTATGGTAGGGTAACATGTGTGGGTAACATGTGTAGGGTAACATGTGTAGGGTAACATGTGTATGGTAACATGTGTATGGTAACATGTGTATGGTAACATGTGTAGGGTAACATGTGTATGGTAACATGTGTAGGGTAACATGTGTATGGTAGGGTAACATGTGTAGGGTAACATGTGTAGGGTAACATGTGTGGGTAACATGTGTATGGTAGGGTAACATGTGTAGGGTAACATGTGTAGGGTAACATGTGTATGGTAGGGTAACATGTGTAGGGTAACATGTGTAGGGTAACATGTGTGGGTAACATGTGTAGGGTAACATGTGTAGGGTAACATGTGTAGGGTAACATGTGTAGGGTAACATGTGTAGGGTAACATGTGTGGGTAACATGTGTATGGTAGGGTAACATGTGTGGGTAACATGTGTAGGGTAACATGTGTATGGTAACATGTGTATGGTAGGGTATTATGTGTATGGTAGGGTATTATGTGTATGGTAGGGTAACATGTGTGGGTAACATGTGTATGGTAACATGTGTATGGTAACATGTGTAGGGTAACGTGTATGGTAACGTGTGGGTAACGTGTGAGTAACATGGGTGGGTAACATGTGTGGGTAACATGTGTAGGGTAACATGTGTAGGGTAACATGTGTGGGTAACGTGTGGGTAACATGTGTATGGTAACATGTGTGGGTAACGTGTGGGTAACATGTGTAGGGTAACATGTGTAGGGTAACGTGTGGGTAACATGTGTAGGGTAACATGTGTAGGGTAACATGTGTAGGGTAACATGTGTAGGGCAACGTGTATGGTAGGGTAACATGTGTAGGGTAACATGTGTAGGGTAACATGTGTAGGGTAACATGTGTAGGGTAACATGTGTGGGTAACATGTGTATGGTAGGGTAACATGTGTAGGGTAACATGTGTAGGGTAACATGTGTGGGTAACGTGTGGGTAACATGTGTATGGTAACATGTGTGGGTAACGTGTGGGTAACATGTGTAGGGTAACATGTGTAGGGTAACGTGTGGGTAACATGTGTAGGGTAACATGTGTAGGGTAACATGTGTAGGGTAACATGTGTAGGGCAACGTGTATGGTAGGGTAACATGTGTAGGGTAACATGTGTAGGGTAACATGTGTAGGGTAACATGTGTAGGGTAACGTGTATGGTAACGTGTGGGTAACGTGTGAGTAACATGGGTGGGTAACATGTGTGGGTAACATGTGTAGGGTAACATGTGTAGGGTAACATGTGTGGGTAACGTGTGGGTAACATGTGTAGGGTAACATGTGTAGGGTAACATGTGTAGGGTAACATGTGTAGGGTAACATGTGTAGGGCAACGTGTATGGTAGGGTAACATGTGTATGGTAGGGTAACATGTGTATGGTAGGGTAACGTGTGTAACTAGTCGCTTTGGATAATTCCGTCTGCTAAATGACAAAATGTTTTTCAGGTTCAGGTCTAAGTACCACCCAGATGAGGTGGGGCTGAGGAGGGCGGAGTCTCTCGCTGCTCTCAGGAACCGACTAGGTGTCTTCCTCTTCCTGCTGGACAACGGTTGGATGGACAACCTGTCACTTGACATGGAACACGCCCCTGCCATCCTCAAACTGCTGGATGCAGGTGAGGGCGGGGGGTGGAGGGGGTGATAGAGTTATATGTAAGCTGTTCTCCTCAGCGGTGATAAAGATGGAGGGATGATAGAGTGATATGTAACCTGTTCTCCTCAGCGGTGATAAAGATGGAGGGAGGGACAGATCATGACCTGCAGGTTCTGGAGCTGACGACAGGGGAGACGGGGGAGGTGGGGGGGGAGAAGGGGGAGGCAGCGCCCTCCAGGAAGGAGAAGACCCCCCCTGGAGACCCCCCCTCCCCCCCTATCCAGACACACAACCAGGTAACACGCATGTCTCATCATCCCCCTCTCTCTCTCTCTCTCTCTCTCTCTCTCTCTCTCTCTCTCTCTCTCTCTCTCTCTCTCTCTCTACATCCCTCTCTACATACCTCTCCCTCCTTCTCTCTCCCTATCACTCTTTCTGTCTCCTCCTATCTCTGTCTCCTTCTCTCTCCATCTCTCCCACCCTCTCCATCCCTCTCTCCTTCTCTCTCCATCTCTCCCACCCTCTCCATCCCTCTCTCCATCGCTCCCACCCTCTCCATCCCTCTCTCCTTCTCTCTCCATCTCTCCCACCCTCTCCATCCCTCTCTCCATCGCTCCCACCCTCTCCATCCCTCTCTCCATCGCTCCCACCCTCTCCATCCCTCTCTCCATCTCTCCCACCCTCTCCATCCCTCTCTCCATCGCTCCCACCCTCTCCATCCCTCTCTCCTTCTCTCTCCATCCCTCTCTCCATCGCTCCCACCCTCTCCATCCCTCTCTCCTTCTCTCTCCCATCTCTATATGCCACCAGGCAGGCACTAGGTGGTGACCTAAAACTTCCGCTTCCCAGGACTATTTTTCTGAAACGCACATCACTTTACAGAGCAATATCTATTTGGAATCGACTCTCTGTCTCATCACGCATTATTCAGAATAAATATAAATTTAGGAGGACAGTAACCCAGGAATTGCTACAAATGACCTTGTGAAAGCTGGAAATTGTCATGTTCTTTATAATAATAAATAATATAGTAATATTTTGAATGTAATTGCAATGTTTGAATTCTTTTGATTGTAATTTGTGTTGTTATTGCTTTGTGTAATTTGATGTTGTGAATATTTTAAAGAGGACCCCAGGAAGATTAGCTGCCATTAAATGGGCCACTAATGGGGATCTTAATAACAATTAAATGAAATCTCTCCCTCTTTCTCTTTCAGGAGGGAGGTGAGGAGTCCAAGCAGCAAAATGGAGAGAAAGCAGAAGGAGGAGAGGAAGAGGGGGAAGAGGGAGAAGAGGGGGAAGAGAAGGAGGAGAAGAAGAAGACTGTGATGGTAAAAGTGAGTGTCGGGTGGGATCAGGGGTCAGGGTGAGTGTGTAAATAAGAGGCAGCTGTACAGGGTGAGTGTGTAAATAAGAGGCAGCTGTACAGGGTGAGTGTGTAAATAAGAGGCAGCTGTACAGGGTGAGTGTGTAAATAAGAGGCAGCTGTACAGGGTGAGTGTGTAAATAAGAGGCAGCTGTGCAGGGTGAGTGTGTAAAAAAGAGGCAGCTGTACAGGGTGAGTGTGTAAAAAAAGGCAGCTGTACAGGGTGAGTGTGTAAATAAGAGACAGCTGTACAGGGTCAGTGTGTAAATACGAGGCAGCTGTACAGGGTGAGTGTGTAAAAAAGAGGCAGCTGTACAGGGTCAGTGTGTGAATAAGAGGCAGCTCCAAAGGTGTTTGGGTGTACCGTGAGGTGTTGTTAAATGTAGTATGTAAATACAGTCCACCAATCTACCATTGCTCACACCAAGCCCCGCCCCTTCCTCCTAGGCCAGGAAGAGGAAGCGGAGTGCGTCAGCTGACAGCGGGGAGGGGAGTGGCTCCGACAGTGACTCCTCCCCCTCAGAGGAGGGAGAGGAGGAGGAGGAGGAGGAGGGAGAGGAAGGTGACACTCATTATATGATTACCCGTCTTACACACACACTGTCACTGCTCTGTACTGCTGGTCTACTGACTACTTCATCACACTTTTAGCAGCACTCTAACCCCTGTGTGTGTGTGTGTGTGCGTGTTTCAGACAGGGGCGAGCGGAGGAAGGAGAGGGGGCAGGAGCGGGGGAGGGAGGAGGAGAGGGGGAGGGAGGAGGAGAAGGGTTCGGCTCAGCCCAGACCGCTCCACCTCACCACCTCTCTGTTCATCAGGAGTCTGGCCCCATCCATCTCTAAAGAGGAGATCACTGCTGTGAGTAGAGTTAGGGTTAGGGTTAGGAACGCAGCACAACACCTTCACAGGGTTAGGGTTAGGAACGCAGCACAACATCTTCACAGGGTTAGGGTTAGGCACGCAGCACAACACCTTCACAGGGTTAGGGTTAGGCACGCAGCACAACACCTTCACAGGGTTAGGGTTAGGCACGCAGCACAACACCTTCACAGGGTTAGGGTTAGGCACGCAGCACAACACCTTCACAGGGTTAGGGTTAGGCACGCAGCACAACACCTTCACAGGGTTAGGGTTAGGCACGCAGCACAACACCTTCACAGGGTTAGGGTTAGGCACGCAGCACAACACCTTCACAGGGTTAGGGTTAGGCACGCAGCACAACACCTCTACAGGGTTAGGGTTATGCACGCAGCACAACACCTTCACAGGGTTAGGGTTAGGCACGCAGCACAACACCTTCACAGGGTTAGGGTTAGGCACGCAGCACAACACCTTCACAGGGTTAGGGTTAGGCACGCAGCACAACACCTTCACAGGGTTAGGGTTAGGCACGCAGCACAACACCTTCACAGGGTTAGGGTTAGGCACGCAGCACAACACCTTCACAGGGTTAGGGTTAGGCACGCAGCACAACACCTTCACATCAGTTCTAGCAGAAGGATTCAGTGTGTCTGTATGGTGTGTATGATCTGTGTGTGTGTGTATGTGTGTGTGTAGTTGTGTCGCAGGTTCCCAGGGTTCCTGAGGGTGGCGCTGTCCGACCCCCAGCCTGAACACAGGTGAGACGGGTACACCTTCACTGCTGTTCATGGTGTGTGTGTTCATGGTGTGTGTGCAGGTTCTACAGGAGGTGCTGGATGTGTGTTCATGGTGTGTGTGTGTGTGTGTGTGTGTGTAGGTTCTACAGGAGGTGCTGGGTGACGTTTGACCGAAGTGTGAATATCAAAGAGATCTGCTGGAACCTGCAGAACATCAGGGTATGTGTGTGTGTGTGTTAAGGGAGTTACCGCTGGTGAAGATGTAGTTGTAATCATGGTAACGGTAGCTGTGGTAACGGTAGCTGTGGTGATGCTTGGTGCAGCTGCGTGACTGCGAGCTGGCCCCGGTGGTGAACAGGGACCTGGCCCGACGTGTCCGGAGCGTGTCTGGACTGACCCAGCATCGCTCCATCCTCAGACACGACATCAAGCTGTCAGCACGGCTGGTCCAGACCCTGGACACCAGACACGCCCTCTGGAGGGGGGGGGAGGAGGGGGGGAGACAGGTGAGGCATGGGAGGGCTGAAGTGTGTGGACCTGTGTGTGGAACTGTGTGTGGACCTGGAACTGTGTGTGTGTGGAACAGCCCTCCAACCCTGTGCTGGAGAACATCACTGATTACCTCATAGAGGAGGTCAGCGCTGAGGAGGAGGAGCTAACCGGCGTTTCCGGGGGCAACGACCCTGCCGACCCCACTAAAGACTCCGCCCCCGGGGAGATCACTGTGGAGAGAGACGACAAGCTGGTCAAGGTGACACACACTCACACACCCTGTGACCCATCCCCCCTCTCTGACCCACCCTGTGACCCATCCCCCCTCTCTGACCCACCCTGTGACCCATCCCCCCTCTCTGACCCACCCTGTGACCCATCCCCCCTCTCTGACCCACCCTGTGACCCATCCCCCCTCTCTGACCCACCCTGTGACCCATCCCCCCTCTCTGACCCACCCTGTGACCCATCCCCCCTCTCTGACCCACCCTGTGACCCATCCCCCCTCTCTGACCCACCCTGTGACCCATCCCCCCTCTCTGACCCACCCTGTGACCCATCCCCCCTCTCTGACCCACCCTGTGACCCATCCCCCCTCTCTGACCCACCCTGTGTTCCCCCCCAGGTCCTGGACAGGCTGGCCCTCTACCTGCGGGTGGTCCACTCAGTAGACTACTACAACAGCTGTGACTATCCTGCAGAGGATGAGATGCCCCACCGCTGTGGCCTGCTGCATGTCAGAGGCCCTGTACCCCCCAACAGAGTCAGCCAGCACCAGGGTACACACACACACCTCACACACACTGTGGCATGCTGCATGTCAGAGGCCCTGTACCCCCCAACAGAGTCAGCCAGCACCAGGGTACACACACACACCTCACACACACTGTGGCATGCTGCATGTCAGAGGCCCTGTACCCCCCAACAGAGTCAGCCAACACCAGGGTACACACACACACACACCTCACACACACACCTGTGTATTTATTCACACCTCTAACTATAACACCTGTGTGTGCATGCGTGCGTGTGTGTGTGCAGTGTCTGAGTGGCAGCGTGTGTGTGAGCAGCGTCTGTCTCCTCTCCTCAGCGAATCAGAGCAGGTGTCTGAGGAGGAGGCGGGGCTCCTGGGCAGGAAAGAGGCGGAGCAGGAAGTGGAGAAGTTCCTGGCAGCCAACAGCCAGGAGCTGGGGAAGGACAAGTGGCTGTGTCCGCTGAGTGGGAAGAAGTTCAAGGTTAGACCATCTGCAGTGTTTCCTCTAGCAGTGGGGGCAGGTCTGTCTGAACAAGCCCAATCAACATAGAAACACTGATCTGTCAGTGTGTGTGTGGGTGTGGGTGTGTGGGTGTGGGTGTGTGTGTGTGTGTGTGGGGGTGTGTGTGTGTGTGTGTGGTGATGTTTGTGGATCCAGTATTCTGACACTAAACTGATGGTGTGTCCCCAGGCTCCAGAGTTTGTCCGTAAACACATCCTGAACAAGCATGGAGACAAGGTGACTCAGGTCAGGAAGGAAGTCGACTTCTTCAACAACTTCCTGTCTGATGCCAAAAGACCCGCCCTCCCAGAGAACAAGCCCCTCCCCCCTCCCTCCCAAGGTGAGAACACACACACACGCATGAACACACACACCTGAACCGGATCTTCTTTTGTTACACTTCTTCAAACTGTGTGTGTGTAGGTGCTCCTCTTCCTGGGATGGGGTTTCCTGGTCAGTCTCAGGGGCAAAGCCTTCTGGGATACCCCCCTCAGCCCCGCCTCCCCATGCCCGGCTTCCCAGGTAAACACACCTCCGTCACCACGGTCACCTTAGGTAACCTGGAAGACAGGAAATATATATTCAGGATGGGGTGTGTGTGTGACCGTGTGTGTGTGTGTGTGTGTGACCGTGTGTGTTTCAGGTGGTGGCCCCCAATATCCCCATCACCAGTTCGGAGCAGGCCGCGGTAACTATGACAACTTCCGTGGACATGGAGGACATGGAGGCTACCCTGGGAGGAGTCGCAGCAGTGGCACCAGGTGTGTGTGTGTGTGTGTGTGTGTGTGGTACGCACCAGGTGTGTGTGTGTGTGTGGTACGCACCAGGTGTGTGTGTGTGTGTGGTACGCACCAGGTGTGTGTGTGTGTGTGGTACGCACCAGGTGTGTGTGTGTGTGTGGTACGCACCAGGTGTGTGTGTGTGTGTGGTACGCACCAGGTGTGTGTGTGTGTGTGGTACGCACCAGGTGTGTGTGTGTGTGTGGTACGCACCAGGTGTGTGTGTGTGTGTGGTACGCACCAGGTGTGTGTGTGTGTGTGGTACGCACCAGGTGTGTGTGTGTGTGTGGTACGCACCAGGTGTGTGTGTGTGTGTGGTACGCACCAGGTGTGTGTGTGTGTGTGGTACGCACCAGGTGTGTGTGTGTGTGTGGTACGCACCAGGTGTGTGTGTGTGTGTGGTACGCACCAGGTGTGTGTGTGTGTGTGGTACGCACCAGGTGTGTGTGTGTGTGAATGTGTGTGGTACGCACCAGGTGTGTGTGTGTGTGGTACGCACCAGGTGTGTGTGTGTGTGTGGTACGCACCAGGTGTGTGTGTGTGTGTGTGTGTGTGTGGTACACACCAGGTGTGTGTGTGTGTGTGGTACGCACCAGGTGTGTGTGTGTGTGGTACGCACCAGGTGTGTGTGTGTGGTACGCACCAGGTGTGTGTGTGTGTGTGTGGTACGCACCAGGTGTGTGTGTGTGTGGTACGCACCAGGTGTGTGTGTGTGTGTGGTACGCACCAGGTGTGTGTGTGTGTGTGGTACGCACCAGGTGTGTGTGTGTGTGTGGTACGCACCAGGTGTGTGTGTGTGTGTGGTACGCACCAGGTGTGTGTGTGTGGTACGCACCAGGTGTGTGTGTGTGTGTGTGGTACGCACCAGGTGTGTGTGTGTGTGGTACGCACCAGGTGTGTGTGTGTGTGTGTGGTACGCACCAGGTGTGTGTGTGTGTGTGGTACGCACCAGGTGTGTGTGTGTGTGTGTGTGGTACGCACCAGGTGTGTGTGTGTGTGTGGTACGCACCAGGTGTGTGTGTGTGTGTGTGTGGTACGCACCAGGTGTGTGTGTGTGTGTGTGTGGTACGCACCAGGTGTGTGTGTGTGTGTGGTACGCACCAGGTGTGTGTGTGTGTGTGTGTGGTACGCACCAGGTGTGTGTGTGTGTGTGGTACGCACCAGGTGTGTGTGTGTGTGTGTGTGGTACGCACCAGGTGTGTGTGTGTGTGTGGTACGCACCAGGTGTGTGTGTGTGTGAATGTGTGTGGTACGCACCAGGTGTGTGTGTGTGTGTGTGTGGTACGCACCAGGTGTGTGTGTGTGTGTGGTACGCACCAGGTGTGTGTGTGTGTGAATGTGTGTGGTACGCACCAGGTGTGTGTGTGTGTGAATGTGTGTGGTACGCACCAGGTGTGTGTGTGTGTGTGTGTGTGGTACGCACCAGGTGTGTGTGTGTGTGAATGTGTGTGGTACGCACCAGGTGTGTGTGTGTGTGAATGTGTGTGGTACGCACCAGGTGTGTGTGTGTGTGTGTGGTACACACCAGTGGTAAGTTTGGCTCATTAGGATTAGTGTTAATATTGCTCTGTGTATGTGTGTGTGCAGGGGGATGCGTGGAGACCCTCGCAGCATCATAGAGTACAGAGACCTGGACGCTCCAGAGGATGTGGACTTCTTCTGACTCCCCCCTCCTCACCCCTCCCTGAACACCTGTCCTCACCTCACCATGTACACAGAGAGAGTCTTTGTGAGAGCCTGTGTGTGTGTGTGTGCATGTGTGTGTTTGTGTGTGAGAGAGAGAGCGCACGCGTGTGTGTGTGAGAGAGAGAGAGAGAGAGAGAGAGAGAGAGAGAGAGAGAGAGAGAGAGAGAGAGAGAGAGAGAGAGAGAGAGAGCGTGTGTGTCTGAGAGAGCGTGTGTGAGAGCGTGTGTGTGTATGATAGTGTGTGTGTATGATAGTGTGTGTGTGAGAGCGTGTGTATATGTGTGTGTATGAGAGTGTGTGTGTGTGTGTGACGGGAGGTTAACACCCCTCCCCATCAAGGACCAATGGTTATTGTTGTTACCAATTGTTATAACTACCAATTAAAACATTATACACAAAACACCCCGCCTCCTCTCTCCTGTCCAGCCAATAGCGGTTCAGCAATCTTCCTCCTTCCTGTACCTCTTTGCCCATTCTCCTCTCCTCCGCATTCTCCACTTTCTCTCTTCCGTCTCTCTTTTTAGCTCTTTTTCCCTCCCTCCTCTCATCTCCCTCCACCTGGAGCAGAGGGATGGATGGAGATGTTGGAGAGGGAGGGTGAAGAGGAATGAAAGAGAGGCGGGTGGATTATTGGAGAGCTGAAGGAACAGTTGGCCGGTTGCCCAGTTCTCGCTTCCGTGGAACTGCCTTCTTTTGTTGCCAAGTTAGTTGACTTGCGACTCACCCTGAGGCATGGGTGGAAGCGGTGGTAAACCTTCCTTTAGCATTCCGGGACACCGGGTCGACGACAGCATGGGTGCTCGTACAGTATGACAGGTGAGTGCTCAACTCTATCCAACCAAGGTTAGAATAATGTAGTCAAAATAACGTAAAGTATATAAGCTATTTAAACTTTTGAGTACACACAAGGCAGAGGAAAGCATGAAGGATCTCCTAGTTTCTGATACTCGCACTGAAAAGCGTTCCTTCAGTGTTTCTCTGCGTCTCCTGAAACTCGCTGGGATAACATCAGTTGCAGACATTATAGAATACATGAATGCTTTATTGCCCATTCAGAAATGGTTTCACTTTCATAATTTTTTTTACATCTACTTAATACATTAATTCTAAACATTTACCAAGTGCCTTGTACATTCTGTATGTACATTTACTTACACTTGACTGTTAATTCACTCCGTTGACCTGTTGTCAGTAGATGGCTCATTTGATTGAGCTGTCGAGGCTGATTCTGTTCAGCCTCGACAGCTGGATCAGAACACGGTTCAACAAGTTCAACTCGTTTGATTACATTTCATGTAGCCTAGATAACAATGAGCCGAATCCTGAGAATAGAATTAGGACTAAATGCGCATGTAGTTGCGTGCTAAACTGTGTATTTTTTAGATAATGTATTTCTAAGTGAAGTTATTTATTGTTGTGTGGGGGCACTGCAGGTGTGTTCTGTGATTTGCATACGGCCAACGTTTAGGAGCGAGCTCAGGGTTAGAACAAGGACGCTTCTGTTTCACTGCTGTCCAGGCACGAGCCCCGGCCTTCACACCGCGCGCGTTACACACTTACACAACACACACACACCATACCAGACATACACACTCCACAACCACATGCAAATACACACACGTCACACACAGACCTTACACACACGCCAAGTTTACATCTCAGTATGTATGCAAATGTTCCAGGAAGTGCACGGCCTGCTGATGATGAAGATGATCATGATCATGATGAAGATGATGAAGTGTGTGTGTTTCTCCTCAGTTATGGGGCCTGACTCCTCCCCTTTCCCCCACATGACCCCAGGCGTCACCCTGGGCAACCTCACCGTGACAACATCGTTCAGCAACTTCACTTGTATGCATAGTGACGATGACTTCAAGTACCGCGCCTACACCTACACCTACCTGCTGGTGTTTCCTGTGGCATTTCTAAGCAACGGAGGGGCTCTGGTCGTCTTCCTGTTTCTGTCGCCACGACGATCTGCCTCCTCCGTCCTCATGACCAACCTTGCCCTGTCAGACGCCAGCTTCTCCCTCACCCTGCCGCTGCGATTGGCCTATTACTTCCAGGGTGCACGCTGGAACTTCCCTGATTGGCTGTGTCGGATGTGTGTGTTCTGCTTCTATCTGAACCTCTACACCAGCGTTCTCTTCCTGACCGGACTGAGCGTGCTCAGATGGCTGGCTGTGGTCCGTCCCCTGCAGCACCGAAGCCAGGCCACGCCCACCCGTGCCTCATTGGCCTGCCTGGCAGTCTGGCTATTTGTGGGTGGGGCCTCCGTCCCTTTCCTCCTGCAGGGGGTGAAGGAGAGGGCGGGGCTTGTACGCTGCTTCGAGCCCTCAGGGCTGCCGTCGTGGGAACGTGTCTTTGCCCTCAACTACGTGGCACTGGCTCTGGGGTTCCTCTTCCCCTTCCTCACCCTCCTCAGTTGCCACGGCAGCATCGTCCGCCGCCTGAGGGCGTCCACGTTTCGCCTGTCGCCACGGCGACGCGGGAGGGAAAGTCGCTCGGTGCGTTTGGTCTCCATGGTGACCGTCACCTTCCTGCTCTGCTTCCTGCCCTATCACGTGGCTCGGACCGTACACCTGCACGCCATCCGGGGGGGGTGGCCCTGCGGCGCCATGGTTACGGTGCAGAGGGTGTTGGTGGTGACATTGTGTCTGGCAGCGGGAAACAGTGTCCTCAACCCCCTCCTCTACTACCTGGCTAGCTCCGCCTTCAGAACCTCCATCAGCTCCGCCCCCCTCTGGAGGAGCAGGAACTGGTCCATGTCCACTTCCTCTTTCACGACCTGGAATGGAAACAGGATGGCTGTGAGAAGGAGGAGGGAGAGACAAACACACCAACACACACAAATGATGAGCTGCCTCAGACACACACACACGTTCGACCACACACACTCAGATGAGCAACTACACACACACACACATAGTAGACCACACAGACAGACCAGAAACCACACACACAGCCTGGCTCGCCCCTAGTACACGCACACTAGCACGTGCACACATATCTTACATATAAACACAGCCAGTGAAGTGGCAGCTGTTTTCAATCATGTGTTTACAAGTCTAAATCGTGTTCTTCAACTGTGCTCATATTGCTCTCATTCCAGCCCCCTCTCCTTCTCTCTCCTCCTCCGCCTATCTCTCTTATTCTCTCTCCTCCTGTCTCTCTCCTTGTTTCTCTCTCCTCCTCTTCCTTTCTCTCTTCTTCTCTCTCCTCCTCTTCCTTTCTCTCTTCTTCTCTCTCCCCCTCTTCCTTTCTCTCTCCTTCTCTCTTTTTCTCTCTCCTCTTCTCTCTCCTCCTCTTCCTTTCTCTCTTCTTCTCTCTCTTTCTCGCTCCTCCTCTTTCTTTCTCTCTTCTTCTCTCCTCTTCCTTTCTCTCTCCTATTTTCTCTCTCCTTTTCTCTCCGCCGCCTTTCTTCTTCTCTCTCCTCCTGTCTCTCTCCTTGTTTCTATCTCCTCCTCTTCTACAAGCCCTTTCTTTCTCTTCCTCTGTCCTCTCTTTTCTATTCTTGTTGGAAATTAAAGCATCTATTTTCATGTATTATATCAGTTCTTATTTAATAGCCTATATTGTATTTATGTCTACTGTGTAGCTGTTGCTAGCCATATCCTGATAATGTCATTGTTCAGAGTAACCTTGTTATAAGGTGCACGTAATAAATAAACCACTTTGACTTTGATGTTGAATCATTTATTATCGACTTCTCTGTAGGTACAGTAAAATGTAACCACATATCTGTCTAAAGATATTTCGAATCTATTGCATTTTTGTCTAAAACACCAACCTCTCTGATCTCTGCTTCTCCCACGAGACAACTAGCTCCCACAATGCACCGCACTGTTATGGTCTGGAGTGTAAACATGGCGACGGATGGAAGTATGCGCCCCAGCTGCGCAATCCAGAGAACGTTTTCCCGGTACCAACCGAACCCCGGGCGGTCCAGCTGCACGGTAGTGTGCCGGGAGTCACTCTTTCTTGTGGCTCTCCAGCGCTACGGGAAGGACCTTGGGTTTCAAGTGATTTTCCCGCAGGCCATCCACCCGAGTGACAGTCTGTATGATGCTACTGTTACCGACGGGGATTGTAAATTACGGGTTACCGTCGACCCAAGTCTGAACGGATTGGTTGAAAGGAATATTTTACGGTGCGGCTGCCGGCTACGGAACGTTAGCTTTGCTCCGGGGCTGTCCGTGCGTGAGGAGGCGAGAGATCGCAGCTCGTGTAAAACCTACCGAGTGGTAAGTCTGGAAGTTGTGGGTGATAGCGAAACGTGCGACGGGCGCGAGCCACTGACTGGGGTGAATGTGGGGCGGTTACCGTGGTTCGGGGTGAGTACCGGGGGAGATCCGGACCGGGACACCGGACAGGAAGCGGTGGGACCGTTCCTGCTGCCGCTCCGGGCTCAACGGAACACCTACCTACCGTTGTGGAACAACACCGACTACTACGGGGCAGCGTGGCGGGACACGCCCCCCTCGCACAACTTAACGGACACGGAGGAGGAAGAAGGAGAGGGTAAAGAGGAGAGGGATGGTTAGAGTTGCTGCTAGCAAGAGCTGCCTGTCAAGTGAACAGGCTGGTCATGTGTGTCATTGTATTTCCGCGTGTGTATATGGCATGGTGTCTGTATGGTATGATATGGTGGGTGTTCTACAGAGGTTAGCCCTGCAGTGACCATTCGAGAGCTTCAGGAAGAGTTCTCCCGATGGGGCGGGACTGGAGGCGGGGCCAGGCAGAGGGGCGGGGCCAGGAGGCGGCTGGTGGTCAGAGTTATGAACAAGTCCAAACTGGTGTATTATGGGAAGGCTGACACAAATTGTGAATGTCCTTATAAGGTCAGTACAGCACCACACACATGCACACACCACACACACAGCATGGAAACAAAAGCTTCAGATTATTATTGTTCTCCCGCCCCTCCCCCCTTCCCTCCCAGGCGCTGCTGGAGGTGCGTGACGTGTCGGCGGGTGTGTGTGTGGTTCTGTGGAACAGTGTGTGTGTGGAGTGGTACCGCAGTCTGAGACAAGGACAGTTGCTGTCGCTGGTCGGATACAGGGTCAAGAGGTCATTCAGAACCCAGGATCAGGACCCTGCGGAGATAGGTACACACACACACACACACACACTCACACACATTAACCCCCTCTCCCTCTCTCTCAGAGCTCAGTCTGAACTCACACACACACTAACCCTTCCCCTTCTCTCTCTCTCTCTCTCTCTCTCTCTCTCTCTCTCCCTCTCTCTCTCTCCTTCCCTCTCCCTCTCCCTCTCCCCCTCCCTCTCTCTCTCTCTCTCTCTCTCTCCCTCTCTCTCTCAGAGCTCAGTCTGAACTCCAGGAACCCAGCTGCTGACATCACCATCCTCCCAGAATCGTCTGTTTCCCTCTCACCGCCAAACCCCTCCTACAGCTTCCACTGCGGGTACACACCCAGGCATAACACATACACACAGGCGTAACACACACACACATATTCACTCAGACACAGGCATAACACACACATAGGTGTAACACACTCATACACACACACAGACTGCTGAGGGTGTTTCTGTGTGTCTTCATGTCTAACTTCCTGTCTCTCACAGGAAGGAACTCCTCGACTGCCCTCATGGCAACCTCTGTGATGTCATCGGCCTGGTGGTGTTTGCTGGGCGGCCTGAGCGAATCAGGAGCAAGGGTGAGGGTCAGAGGTTGTTATGGTGATGGTGGTACAGTAGAAGACAGGCAGACAGATATATATATGTATATATATACATAGCTGGGGTGGGGGGGGGGGGGGGGGTAGAGGCAAACCTTGCCTAGGGCCTAGCACTGTATATATATTATATATATATATATATATACATATATATATATATATATATATATTCCGTCTTTTTTGGAAAACAAGCCACATTTTCTATAACCTGCACCCCACCACAATGGGAGCTTTCTGTTTGTAAATCAGATTTTAACCCGCACTGAAATATATGCCGCACTTGATACGGGAACAATGAACATGAACAATGCACGAGTAGGCTATAGGCGATCTTACAGCATGCTCTAACACACATGCGTGGCATGTATCCTTGGGCAAAGCAATTCAACCTACTTGCCTCAGGGAAATGTCCCTGTACTTACTGTAAGTCGCTCTGGATAAGAGCGTCTGCTAAATGTAAATGTAGTATAAATTTAGCTAGCTTGCAAATGTACATTTACATTTATTCATTTAGCAGACGCTTTTATCCAAAGCGACTTCCAAGAGAGAGCTTTACAAAAGTGCATAGGTCACTGATCATAACAACGAGATAGCCCCAAACATTGCGGGGAGCCAAACATGAATCATACATTGTGCTTGCAACAAACCCTGCTGCCGCTGGAGAGCTGAGATGTGTAGATTCTGCCATCGAGTCTGTTTTACAAGACATCGACAGCGCATTCATTTTTAGGAACAGAGAAACGCAATCAAGGCATTTGTCCATCGAAAATATGTTTTAGCCGTCCTTCCTACGGTGCTTCAAGTGTTGAGCATTAAATTAGCTGCATGGTCTGTACGACTGTGGGACAAAGCCACTTTTTGTTTTGTTTTAAAACCGGGCTGTATGCCGCTTCGAAATATAAGCCGTACAACCACAAGAAAACTGTCAAATCAGGGTACAAGCCGTGGTTTTATTTCCGAAAAATACGGTAGTATATATATTATGTATGAACACACTAATGAACTGTGATTGTGTTGTGTGAACAGTGTTTCCTGTAGTGATGCTCTCTCCTCTCCTAGATGCTGAGGGGGCGGGGTTGTTGGAGTATTGCTGGCTGCTATTGGAGGACGGCACCACAGATCAGCCAATCGCTGTTCAGCTTTTCTCCACGTCTCAGCCTGAAACACACTCTAAGATACACCCATGTAATTACCACACACACACACCACACACACACAGAGATGGGAGTACAAATACTTTAGAAGAAAGTATTAGAAGACTTCTAAACATATCTAATTAATCTAAAGAAAAAGCTTTTAAAGGTTGAATAAATATTTTTGGTTAAAACGTTATTAACAGTTTTCAACAAAAAAGTTTGTTGAAAACAATGTTTGAAAAAAAAGTTTAGAAAGGTTGAAAAAATATTTCTGGAAAACATTTTAGAAAAAAGCTTTGAAATGTTGAAGTAATAATTCTACTACTTTTGACACACCATGCACACACACACATTTCAGTTCTGTCAAATCTTACCTTGTCCTCATGCAGTGTCGGTTGTCGTGGCAACCAGGATGAAGTTGATCAGGTCTCCAGAGTCCTCCCACCAACACCTCACTTCCACCAGCTACACACAGGTGTACTGTTCAGGTAACACACATACACCTACACACCTTCACACACACTGTATACACACAGTGATTTTAAATGACCTTGCTGCTGATTGGTTGGTTGCAGGCTCAGGCCACCACTCAAAGATGCCCTACAGGAGGCTCCGCCCAGTCCGACAGTTCGTCCAATGGCTGCAGAGCCTAGATGATGGACAGGTGCTGGACAGGGCTGTGGTTGGTGGATTCTTTAGCTACCCACCCCTTCCTGTCACCTTGGAAAACTTCATGAGGAGACAGAAAGGTGAGAGACCCCACACACCACCCTTAGGGCTAAGGGTCAAGATGTAGGCTCAAAGAAAACACAGTTTGGAATGGAAATGGTAATACTAACATGTGGAGTGTGTGTGTGTCTGTGTGTGTGTGTGTGTGTGTGTGTGTGTGTGTGTGTGGGTGTAGGGGTCCCACAGCTTCTCAGAGGGGAGGAGTTTCAGAGGGAGGTGAAGAGACTCCAGTACAGAGAAAAACGTACACTCTGTATCCAGGCAACCATCACCATGGTTTCACACTGCAGGAGAGGAGAGGTAACATACACCCAGACGCAGACACACACCACACACACCCTTACCACACACACACTCACCACACACACACCTGTAGTGACCATCATATCTGTTGCAGGAGGATCAGTGTTTGCTGTGGACAGACAGACGCTCAGCCCCGTCCTCCCCCCGCCTCCCGCCATCCTCCCCCCGCCTCCCCCCATTCTCCCCCTGCCACTCCCCCTTTAAACGCTCCTCCTTCTCCCCTAGCACCTCTCTAAATACCTCCCTCCGACTCTCCCCCATCACCTCTAACATCACCCCCTCCTCCCCTCTCAGACTCTCCCCCATCTCCTACCACCTCTCCCCCACCATTCACCCACCCTCCTCCCCCTGTTCCAGTGCCTGCCTGTCCCCCTCCTCATCTGGGTCGCCAGTCAAATTAAATCCCAGGCTTCAGACTCTTCCAGCAGGGTAAGGCCCGACTCCCTCAGCTGCATCTGCCCTGTCTCCACTTCTCCTCCCCTGACACCTGCTCTGTGTGTGTGTGTGTGTGTGTCAGGTCTAAGAGGAGACTCTTCAGGCCAGCAGAAGCAGCTTCCAGGAAGAGGAGGTAAGGTCACAGTTACTTCCTGCCTTGGTCTCCATGGTGACAAGGCTCTGATGTGTTATTATGGGATGTATTTTAACTGGAGATGTTGGCAGGTTGGCCCTCAACACACCACACACCCAGGAAGATGACGACTCCCACACTGGTCAGTGTGTGTGTGTGTGTGTGTGTATAATCTGTGTGTTTAGACACACACACACATCTATATAAACACACAGATTATACACACACACACACACATCTATATCATCTGTGTGTGTGTGTATAAGGAACCTTGTGGAGTGCTTCTATGGAGTTCCTGCAGAACAATGACGAGGAGGATGATGATGATGATGATGATGATGATCAGTCCTTCCTCACCGCCCCCTCCCACAACTCCTCCCACATGGGCATGGCCCGCGTTGCCATGGAGACGCTCCCACTGCGTTTCTGCTATGAGCGGAGGGAGGAACAGTCGGTTGCCTTGGCAATGCAGGCCGGGGACATTCGGAAGTGTCCAATCAGAGGAGCCCTGGAGACCTTCAGCCCCGCCCACTCCTACACCGGACACTACACCCTAACCCTGAGAGGTACTCACCACACACACACACACACACACACACACACACTACACTTTAACCCTGAGAGGTACTCAACACACACACACACACACGACACCTTAACCCTGAGAGGTACTCAACACACACACACCACACCCTATAGACACACAATCACTAAATCAGGAACAGTGTGTATTTACTAGGCACTGTGCAATATAACATTGTCTCTCGCCTCACCTGTCTCCCCCCCTTGTCTCCCCCCCTGTCTCCCCCCTGTCTCCCCCCTGCCTCTACCCGTCTCCCCCCTTGTCTCCCCCCCTCAGCACTGACAGATGGGGTGGTAGTGGATGCAGTGTTTTTGCCCGCCCCTCCCCATCCCCCTCTCTGCCCCCCCCAAACACACGCTAACCTCTGGAGCTCCATCCTGCAACATGGAGCCTTCTCCTCTCACACACCACCCCCTGCTGCTGGTGAGTCCCTCACACACACACACACACATACACACACACTCTCATCACACTCACACTCACATCCACACCCAGACACGACACTCACATCCACACACGACACTCACATGACACACACATCACATGACATCACATCACATCACATGACACTCACATCACATGACATCATATCACACTCACATCACATGACATCATATGACACTTACATCACATGACATCACATAACATCACATGACACTTACATGACATCACATAACATCACATGACACTCACATCACATCACATGACATCATATCACACTCACATCACATGACATCACATGACACTCACATCACATGACATCATATCACACTCACATCACATGACATCACATAACATCACATGACACTCACATGACATCACATGACATCACATGACATCATATCACACTCACATCACATCACAACACTCACATCACATCACATCACATGACACTCACATCACAGTGTAATGTTCTCCCTGTGCTCCTCTCCTCCTAGCCGACCTGATCGCCATGGCAGCGCAGCTGTCCAATCAGAGGCTGTTGTGTGTCCTGGAGGTGTGTTCTTTGGGCGGAGACGTGACAGAGCTTGTCCTATCACGAGCCTACCCTCTGAGAGACTGACACACACACCACACACACTCACACACACACACCACGCACACACTGCCAGTGTTGTGAGTCTCTATAAACAGTGTTTCTAATTTCTGTGTTTCTATTCTATAAACAGTGTTTCTGTTCTATAAACAGTGTTACAAAACATGTTCTTGTTGCTTCTACTTGT
The DNA here is from genome assembly GCF_021917145.1 of Hypomesus transpacificus. Lineage (NCBI taxonomy): Eukaryota > Metazoa > Chordata > Actinopteri > Osmeriformes > Osmeridae > Hypomesus > Hypomesus transpacificus. Next base: position 1,153,219 of record NW_025814034.1, on the reverse strand, counting down.
TCCTTGAGCCTACCCTAAGCCCCCTATGTGGGGGTGGAGGTGAGCCCCCTTATGTGGGGGCGGGGGTGGAGGTGAGCCCTCCTGCTGGGTGTAGGAATTCAAACAGCTTTATTACTCCTTTGTCAGGTTACACACAATGCTTTATTGATAATCTGGTGTTACCAGGAATGAAGTGTTCGGGCTGGGGCTGGGGTTAGGGCTAGGTGTGTACTAGGATTATAGGGTTAGGGTTAGGGCTAGGTGTGTACTAGGATTATAGGGCAAAATTCTAGTGGCGGGGTCAAGCAGGTGCTTTAGTCTGGTGCTCAGTGCTGGGTTAGGTTCTAGGACGCTAAGTGGTAGGGACTGGGACTGGGGCTAGGTGCTAGGGACGGGGGCTAGGTGCTAGAGACTGGGACTAGGGACGGGGGCTAGGTGCTAGAGACTGGGACTAGGGCCTGGGGCTAGGTGCTAGAGACTGGGACTAGGGCCGGGGGCTAGGTGCTAGGGACGGGGGCTAGGTGCTAGGGACGGGGGCTAGGTGCTAGGGACGGGGGCTAGGTGCTAGAGACTGGGGCTAGGTGCTAGGGACGGGGGCTAGGTGCTAGGGACGGGGGCTAGGTGCTAGAGACGGGGGCTAGGTGCTAGAGACGGGGACTAGGTGCTAGAGACGGGGGCTAGGTGCTAGAGACGGGGGCTAGGTGCTAGAGACGGGGACTAGGGCCTGGGGCTAGGTGCTAGAGACTGGGACTAGGGCCGGGGGCTAGGTGCTAGGGACTGGGACTAGGGACGGGGGCTAGGTGCTAGAGACTGGGACTAGGGCCTGGGGCTAGGTGCTAGAGACGGGGGCTAGGTGCTAGAGACTGGGACTAGGGACGGGGGCTAGGGCCTGGGGCTAGGTGCTAGAGACCAGAAGCTGCCCCTGGCAGACGTATCTCAGCAGCCTGGTGCAGTGGTTGTCGTTGAGGCGTCCATTGGTGTGCAGGTGGGCACAGTCCTCCGTCCCCGTCAGGCCCTTCTCAGGACTCACCCAGTTATCAGGCTGGTTAGGGAGCCAGTGACTGCACACACACACACACACACACACAGTTATCAGGCTGGTTAGGGAGCCAGTGACTGCACACACACACACACACACAGTTATCAGGCTGGTTAGGGAGCCAGTGACTGCACACACACACACTCACAGTTATCAGGCTGGTTAGGGAGCCAGTGACTGCACACACACACACACAGTTATCAGGCTGGTTAGGGAGCCAGTGAGTGCACACACACACAGTTATCAGGCTGGTTAGGGAGCCAGTGACTGCACACACACACACAGTTATCAGGCTGGTTAGGGAGCCAGTGACTGCACACACACACACACACACACACACACACACACACACAATCTCAGAAAAAAACAACAACAAAACCCTAAGATCAAGGAAGAGTAACCCTCACACACACACTGCCCCCCCTACCTGCGGTCCATGGTGTAGGGGGTCCCGTCCACCCACTCCCAGGCCCCGGTGCGCTCATCTGTCAGGCCGATCCAGTAGTACTGGGGGTGGGCCCTCTGACCCAGGAACCTCTGCACACACAGGCTTAGTCCAGGGAACTGTGTGTGGAACAGTCTGTGGTGAACTGTGTGTGTGTGTGTGTCTCACCCACTCATCCCGGGTCTTCAGTACGGCGAGCTGTGATTGGTGGGCCACACACCAGTCCCGCGCCTGGTTCCAGCCCAATGCATCATGGGACAGCAGGTAACACCTGGAGGAGAACAGGACCCAGTCCAGGGGACAGCACTCCACTGAGGAGTCTACACACACACACATACACGCATGTACACACATGTACACACATATACATGTATACACACACACCATACACATAAACAAGATGTGTGAGTTTGCTGAAGAAGTGTCCCGTGTGTGTGTTGTACCGTTCCGCAGGAATCTGTCAATGGAACACTTCAGCCCGTCTACTTTGTGACGGAGAGTCACCACCTCGTCCAAAGACTTCACTGACTCCAACACTGTCAAACACACACCACATGTCACACACACCACATGCCAGAGTAGCACCAGTCTGATGTCAGTAGGAACTCATGTTTGAGTGTTTGTCTGAGGGGAAGGGTTTGATGGATGCACCTGACTCCAGCTTGACTTGTCCTGTTGCCATGGAAACCTCAAGCCGTCCAATCACCTTCTGAGTTTCATCAGCTGGAACCAGACAAAACTTGTCTTATTGTGTGAGTGTGTGAGGACCTGCAGTCTGGGACAGGTGTAGAGAGGTGTGTGTGTGTGTGTCTGCGTGTGTGTGTACCTGCAGTCTGGGACAGGTGTAGAGAGGTGTGTGTGTGTGTGTACCTGCAGTCTGGGACAGGTGTAGAGAGGTGTGTGTGTGTGTGTGTGTGTACCTGCAGTCTGGGACAAGTGTAGAGAGGTGTGTGTGTACCTGCAGTCTGGGACAGGTGTAGAGAGGTGTGTGTGTGTGTGTGTACCTGCAGTCTGGGACAGGTGTAGAGAGGTGTGTGTGTGTGTACCTGCAGTCTGGGACAGGTGTAGAGAGGTGTGTAGACCCTGGACAGCTGATGTCAGGTTGGCTACTGTCTTCTCCACAGAGGTAACCCTCCTACCTGTCTTCATGTCTACACACACACACACACAGAGGTAGGTTAAACTGTATTATGTGTGTGAGTGTGTGTGTGAGAGAGTGTGTGTGTATGTACTCACTGCTGACAGAAACAGAGATGATGAGAGCCAATAGGAGAACAGCACAGACAGACGGCAGGACCCACGTCCTCCACCGGGGGGGGCTAGAGGGCTGCAGCACTCCTAACCTGGGAGCTGCCTCTACACACACACACACACACAGACACACACACACACAGACACACACACACACAAACATAGTTACATACACGAAAACATATGCTCACTTACAAACACACTCACACTCTCTCTCATACTCACACACAATTTCTCTCTCTCTCTCTTAGACACACACACACACTCACACACCTTTGGTCCAGAAGGCTGTGTCGTCTCTGCTGTTGGAGGGGTTGTAGTCGTCATGATAATCCGTCTCCATGACATCTGTCGTGTCCTCACCTGCTGGGAGGTCCTTCATGGAGCTGAGAGAATCTTAGCGTGTTCGAGTGTATGAGAGTGAGACTGGTTGAGAGAGTGAGACTGGGTGAGAGAGTGAGAGAGTGTGTGAGAGAGACACAGTGCAAAATGTCTGGTAGACCAGTCACTGTACCCCACAAGGTTTGCACTTTGAGCTTTAAACAGTGTGTGTATGTTTACTGACAGCAGGGTCAACATCAGGATATGTCACGTGCTAAAGCACAGATTTGGTCTGAACCTAAAGGTACCGTAATGTTGCTTGCCTTCCCAAAGTGCACCACGCTCGGGGGCACGTCAGACTGGTGAATGCAGAGTTGTCATTCTGTAAGGTCACTGTTTTAGTTTGTGTAACATCCTTGCCAAGTGTGCAGACTTGGGTTTACGTACTCACAATATCGATCAAAATACAACTTGTGTACATTTTTACACATGAAGCAAAAATCTGATACGCTGGCTAGTAGGGTTGGGAATCTTTTGGTACCTCACAATTTGATTCAAATCGATTCTTGGGGTCACAATTCGATAAAAAATCGATTCACGATTAATGTTTCAATTTTTAATCCAAATATCGTTCTCTGAAAGAACACAAGCAGAGAATGTCTAATAACGAGAGAACTGCCACTCGCGGGAAACTTCCTGGTTCTGAACTGGTTGCAGTTCCACTCAAAGTTCCATATGAGGGCGCTCACGGGCGAGTGCAGAATGAATGGAGGTCTAGCGCTATACCCCTAAAAATCCACTTTTCTCACGATTGTCTAGTAATTTGAATGTTGCATTCGACAGGGGAGGCAAAGAAAATACACACCGCTGGGTGTTAGATTTTTTAAAGCCGCTTGTTTGTCCTAAAAGGCCTTTTAAAATGTCAATGACGTCACAGTCAGCATTCATTAGCAGAATGCTAGCGTGTTAAGGGCAACAACAACTCAACCTGTAAGAAATCCAAAGGACATAAGTACTCGTTCATTCAACGTTCGACCTATAATCCATGTTGAATTTGCAAAAACTACAATCAAATCTGAGATTTTTCTCAACGACAATCAGGCGAAAGAGACAAATGTAGCTGTCTAGCTCCATAGACTTCCATTCATTTTGCACTCGCCCGCGATCACCCCCAGTGGAACTGCAACCAAATTTGGTACAATGGGGGGAATGGACTAGCCTGGCTCTGCCCTCCTACGTACTTCCGCTCAATTTGGATTTTGCTTCTGTACTAGGTCTGGGATGTCGGTTCTGAAGTCAGTTTCCAGAAACAAATTTTTTGTAGGTCCAATCAGCGAACAGAGGGAGTGGCTGAGAACGATGACGTTAATGTCGTGCACTTGTTTGAGAAGTTCAGTAATGGCGGCGGAGAAAAATGCGAGCGAAACTATTCTGCTGTTGTGGCAACGCTGCCGAAAATAGGTTAAAGCCGGAGCAAGAACATTCTTTGCTGAGTTTTGTTGGTGGCCATGATGTTGTGGCCCTCCTCCCCACGGGGTTTGGGAAAAGTTTGATTTTCCAGCTACGGCAGCTAGCTCGTTACAGTAGTGGTGAAGGAGTTGGCTAAGGCGAACGCTTGCGATTGGTTATGGCAAATCAGAGTGGCTCTGGGCGGATCCAATAGTTTTAAACTTCAACAGAGGACCCGCCTTCAAGGAAGTTAACGTTTGTCAATGGAGATATCCCAGACCCTCTGTACAAATGATATGTACAAGGGTCTGGTTAGGACCAGGCTAGGAATGTACAGGCTCTCTGCAGACGGGCTCTGAGTCTGACACAAGTCCCCAAGAACGCCAAAAAATACCCCAAAAGTGTTCTTGATCCGCCTCTTTATCAATGATGCATCAGTTGGTGATTTTTCCAACGAGAAAGCATTTGATTTCCCAGAGGTCGTTGCAAGAAAAGAACACACGCATCTCAAATCGTTCTCCGTCTACGCGGTCTTGCAAGACCGCTCTCTCAAGGACGCTTGGCAGCCGTTACATTCGCATCTGTTACTGTTATAATAAATATATGTTCAGCCTTCTCAGTTTGAATCTGCAGTTGGTTTCCCGCGGCTGTGCGCGCACGTGTGTGTTTGTGTGTGTGTGTGTGTTTGTGTGTGCGAGTCAGGGCGGGGGCACACGTTCTTCAGACGTGGCAGAAAGGCAGATTCACTTTCTCCGCTTTCACGAACTTTCTGTAGCCCGTGGGTAGGGAATTCACAGCTCCCGATTTCCATCTGTCCCGCGCCCATTGGTGGAGCCGTTGGCTGTGTAGCTTGTTGACTGGCTGTCAGCCCATCAATCACTCGTTCTCTCTCTCCCACTGGTCAGTCACTCGGAAAAGGAGGGTCTTGGTTGTATTGACAAAATTGCCCGAAGTTGTTCAGAACTCGCGAGAGTTGGAAATGGGAGAGAGACTGAGGGGACGAGAGGTTGAAGGAGGACAGAGAGAGAGAGAGCAAGAGAGAGAGAAAGGTTTAAACTTTAGAGAGTAACCTCACATTAGCCGACAGTTCCCAGCTAGCTACCAGATCGGGAGTATGGAGTCGCGGTGGCACGCGGTGATGTTAGTGATCCTTCTCGGTTGCTTCCACACCACCGTCAACGCGGAGCAGCAAACCCTGTCTCCCGGTAAGACCCTAAACCTAACCCCCGTTCCGTCCCGGGGTCGAGAAAGCCCATCCGCTAACTAACCACCGAACTAGCTCACATGCCAGCTGAGCTGTCAAGTGAACATGTTGCAAAAGTCCTCATCACTGGTATCAGACCTACCAGTATCTCTGGACCGAACTACAGGATCGTGCTAGCTAACTAGATCAGACCAGATACTAGGTACAGCTCCCTACGGTACAGTAACGGGAGAACGCGGCCAGTATTTCTGGCTAACCTAGTGGATGGAATGGGTTAACGTTAGCCTAATGTTGACAGACAGTTGACTGGTAGCTAATTTAGCGACACAGCTGTGTGTGTCTTCATCTTCAGCATCAGCAGACATGCTACATCGTTTGGGTAGTCTGATGTTTGGTGTTGTCTGAGTAGCCGTGCTGTCTGCAAGCCGTCTGCGTGTTGTGATAGATCCTAAAACTGTAACCATAGTGATCATCGATCCGCTGTGCGTGAAGTAGCTAACCAGAGCTAGATAACTAACTAGGTAACTAGCTATCTATCAAGGACATGTACTCGGGACGGGTATCTATAACTAAAACCACGTCACAAACACACCTGTGTTAAAACACATATTGCAGCTCTCTTGAGCGTGTCTGTGGAATAGCCTCTAGTTCCACAGCACAAGGAGGGTTTTGTGACGTCACAGCCCCCCCCCCCCCCTCCTCTTCCGCCTCTCTTTCGAGGAGGTTCTGTGGAATGTTCTTCCCAGATTCCAGAGTTCCCATTCTGGAGTTCCTCTCGTCTCCTCTGACGGAGAACGGGGAACGACATTCCCCTCTCGACTCATTCTCTTGTCTTTTCTGTCTAACCCTCTCTCTCCACTCTCTCCCCCTGCTCTTATTCTCTGTCATTTACAAGTGAACTGTTCCATAATGTGTGTGTAGAGAACCTGTTGGTGATAACTGCTGCTACAGAGGAGACAGATGGCTTCAACAGGTTCATGAGAACGGCCAGGGAGTTCAACTACACTGTCAAGGTACTAACCGCCCCACACACACACACCATACACACACCACACACACCCTATATACACACACCATACACACACCATACACACACTTCCTCTTCCACCATGTTTTCAGATAACTGTTCTCTGATGTGTGTGTGTGTGTGTGTGTGCAGGTGCTGGGTCTGGGGGAGGAGTGGAAGGGGGGCGATGTGGCTCGCACTGTGGGTGGTGGACAGAAGGTGCGCTGGCTGAAGAACGAGCTGCTGAAACATGCCCACAACAAGGACCTCATCATCCTCTTCGTAGACAGGTTTGTGTGTGTGTAGGATGCTGTGTGTGGAGAAGGCTGTGTGTGGAGAAGGCTGTGTGTGGAGAAGGCTGTGTGTGTAGGATGCTGTGTGTGGAGAAGGCTGTGTGTGTAGGATGCTGTGTGTGGAGAAGGCTGTATGTGTAGGATGCTGTGTGTGGAGAAGGCTGTGTGTGTAGGATGCTGTGTGTGTAGGATGCTGTGTGTGGAGAAGGCTGTGTGTGGAGAAGGCTGTGTGTGGAGAAGGCTGTGTGTGGAGAAGGGTGTGTGTGGAGAAGGCTGTGTGTGGAGAAGGGTGTGTGTGGAGAAGGCTGTGTGTGGAGAAGGCTGTGTGTGGAGAAGGCTGTGTGTGGAGAAGGCTGTGTGTGGAGAAGGCTGTGTGTGGAGAAGGCTGTATGTGGGACAGGTGTCAGGTTGTACCTGGGAACAGAGGAGAGGAGAAAGAGAGAGAGGGAGAGAGAGAGAGAGAGAGACATGGAGAAACAAGAAGAAGAAGAGGAGGATAGAGAGCGAGGGAACCCAAGCTGCAGATAAGAGGAAGGGAGAAGGGAGGGTGGGATGCCACCTGATACCCCTCTAAAGAACCCACACACACAACTTATTATGTTTTTGTATGATTTTCTGTGTGTGTGTGTGTTCGTGTGTGTGTAGTGGTGCGTGGGTGTGGGTCTGTGATGGCTAGGTTGTCTTAGTGACAACCCCACCCTGTTCCAGCAGTGTGGTTGCTGTGGCATCCAGTCTCCTGTAGGGGTGTCATCTACTGTGGCATGCTAATGATAGACCAGTGTGTGTGTGTGTGTCTAAAGTATATGTGTGTGTGTGTGAGCTGGACAGGGGATAGTTGTTGTTGACCTGAAGATGTTGACAGTCTTGTTGTTGTTGTTGTCAGCTACGACGTGCTGCTGGCCAGCGGCCCGGAGGATCTGTTGTGGAAGTTCTCCAGGATGAGTCACCGTGTGGTGTTCTCTGCAGAGGGGTTCTGCTGGCCCGACCAGCGCCTGGCCCCCAAATACCCCCCCGTGCACACCGGCAAACGCTACCTCAACTCTGGAGGTTCGAGTGTGTGTGTGGGTGGGTGCATGCTTGGTAACTGTGTGTGTGCATGCTCTGTAACTGTGTGTGTGTACGCAGGGTTCATGGGCTACGCTCCTGAGTTGGCAGAGATCGTACAGCAGTGGAAACATAAAGACAATGATGACGACCAGCTGTTCTACACCAAGATCTACCTGGACAAAGCCCAGCGGGTCTGCACTCCTCCTGACCCCTAGCTTAACCCCTGACCTCCCTTCATCACCCTCAGATCTCCCCCTGACCCCTAGCTTAACCCCTGACCTCCCTTCATTACCCTCAGATCTCCCCCTGACCCCTAGCGTAACCCCTGACCTCCCTTCATAACCCTCAGATCTCCCCCTGACCCCTAGCGTAACCCCTGACCTCCCTTCATAACCCTCAGATCTCCCCCTGACCCCTAGCTTAACCCCTGACCTCCCTTCATCACCCTCAGATCTCCCCCTGACCCCTAGCGTAACCCCTGACCTCCCTTCATAACCCTCAGATCTCCCCCTGACCCCTAGCGTAACCCCTGACCTCCCTTCATTACCCTCAGATCTCCCCCTGACCCCTAGCGTAACCCCTGACCTCCCTTCATAACCCTCAGATCTCCCCCTGACCCCTAGCTTAACCCCTGACCTCCCTTCATCACCCTCAGATCTTCACCCGCCAGTAATCCCATAGTGAGATGTTGTGTTTTTATCTGCAGACAAAGTTCAACATGACTCTGGACCACCGATCAAGAATCTTCCAGAACCTCAATGGAGCCCTGGGTGAGTCAACACACACACGCACACACCATATACACGCACACACACACACACACTCACTCAACCCCTCACTGCATATATATACCTTTTGAGCTGTATGTGCTTGTGCTGCCCTTTAGAGGAGGTGGTGCTGAAGTTTGAGAAGGCTCGTGTGCGTGCCAGGAACGTGGCCTATGACACGCTTCCTGTGGTCATCCATGGTAACGGCCCCACCAAGGTAACCAATCACAGCCCTCCACACCAGCCCCATGTGACGTTCTTCTGGCTGTGATGCCACGCCAGACCATAATACTCTATCCTGCCGTCCCTCAGCTCCAGCTGAATTACCTAGGCAACTACGTTCCCATGGCGTGGACTCATGAGACAGGATGTGGAATCTGTGACAATGACCTCCTGTACCTCACCGACCTCCCTGTAAGACCCTGACCCCACCGGTCCCTCCGTAGGCTCACCTGCCTCTAGCTGACCCCTGATCTTAACCAACCCCAGCATACCCAAACATGGATTTACCTTCAAGTTGAGGAAGTATGCTGGAATGTGGTTTTGTCCTAATTGTGTCCAATTTGTGTGCCGTGTGTGTGTCCCGTGTGTGTGTCCTGTGTGTGTGGTGTGTGTGTGTGTCCTGTGTGTGTGTGTCCTGTGTGAGTGGTGTGTGTGTGTGTCCTGTGTGTGTGTCCTGTGTGTGTGGTGTGTGTGGTGTGTGTGTGTCCTGTGTGTGTGGTGTGTGTCAGGATGAGGAGATGCCCCTGGTGTTTGTGTCTGTGTTCATAGAACAGGCCACGCCCTTCCTGGAGGAGTTCCTGGAGAGGCTGACCACCTTCAACTACCCCACCAGCCGCATGAAGCTCTTCATCCACAACAATGTCAGTACTGACTGGGTGGATAGTGTGTGTGGGTGTGGTGTGGGTGTGGTGTGGTGTGGGTGTGGTGTGGTGTGGGTGTGGGTGTGGTGTGGGTGTGGTGTGGTGTGGTGTGGTGTGGTGTGGGTGTGGTGTGGTGTGGGTGTGGTGTGGTGTGGGTGTGGGTGTGGTGTGGTGTGGGTGTGGTGTGGGTGTGGTGTGGTGTGGGTGTGGTGTGGTGTGGTGTGGGTGTGGTGTGGTGTGGGTGTGGTGTGGTGTGGGTGTGGGTGTGGTGTGGTGTGGGTGTGGTGTGGGTGTGGTGTGGTGTGGGTGTGGTGTGGTGTGGGTGTGGTGTGGTGTGGGTGTGGGTGTGGTGTGGTGTGGGTGTGGTGTGGGTGTGGTGTGGTGTGGGTGTGGTGTGGGTGTGGTGTGGTGTGGTGTGGGTGTGGTGTGGTGTGGGTGTGGTGTGGGTGTGGTGTGTGGGTGTGGTGTGGGTGTGGGTGTGGTGTGGTGTGGGTGTGGTGTGGGTGTGGTGTGGGTGTGGTGTGGGCATGTGTTCACCCTCTGCTCCCTGCAGGTGGTGCACCATGAGAAGCACATCCAGCGCTTTTGGGAGCGTCACCGTTCTGAGTTCCCCGGGGCCCGGCTGGTGGGCCCAGAGGAGAACCTGCAGCAGGCCCAGGCCAGGACCATGGCAGTGTAAGTCTGGATCCACAGGCCTCAGCCTACAACACACCCACATTAACCCATGGATATGGCTGTGTATATACTGTGTGTGTGCAGGGAGGCCTGTAAGAAGGACGTAGAGTGTGATTACTACTTCAGCATCGATGCAGATGTAGCTGTGGTGAACCCAGACATCCTGCGCATCCTCATAGAGGAGAACAAGTGTGTACTACACACTACACACTGTGCACTAGACACTCTGTGCACTAGACACTCACTCACTATACAGTATAATCCTGGTGTCATTGTGAACAGCATGTGAGCTCCAGTGTGTCTTCTCTCAGGGCCGTCATCGCCCCCATGCTCTCCAGACACGGCAAGCTGTGGTCCAACTTCTGGGGTGCTCTGAGTCCAGAGGGCTTCTACTCTCGATCTGAGGACTACATCGACATTGTACAGGGAAAGAGAGTGTGAGCACACACACACACACACACTCTCCCCCTCTCTACCTCTCCCCCTCTCTACCTCTCCCCCTCTCCACCTCTCCCCCTCTCTACCTCTCCCCCTCTCTACTCTATCCCCCTCTCTACCTCTCCCCCTCTCCACCTCTCCCCTCTCTACTCTCTCCCCCTCTCTACCTCTCCCCCTCTCTACTCTCTCCCCCTCTCCACCTCTCCCCCTCTCTACCTCTCCCCCTCTCTACCTCTCCCCCTCTCTACCTCTCCCCCTCTCTCTCCCCCTCTCCACCTCTCCCCCTCTCTACTCTCTCCCCCTCTCTACCTCCCCCTCTCTACTCTCTCCCCCTCTCTACCTCTCCCCCTCTCTACCTCTCCCCCTCTCTACCTCTCCCCCTCTCTCTCCCCCTCTCCACCTCTCCCCCTCTCTACCTCTCCCCCTCTCCACCTCTCCACCTCTCCCCCTCTCCACCTCTCCCCCTCTCTACTCTCTCCCCTTCTCTCTCCCCCTCTCTACCTCTCCCCCTCTCTCTCCCCTTCTCTACCTCTCCCCCTCTCTACCTCTCCCCCTCTCCCCCTCTCTCTAACCCTCTCCTCCATCCCCCTCTCTAACTCTCTCTAACCCTCTCCTCCATCCCCCTCTCTCCCCCTCTCTACCTCTCTACCTCTCTCTAACCCTCTCCTCCATCCCCCCTCCTCCCCCTCTCTACCTCTCTCTAACCCTCTCCTCCATCCCCCCTCCTCCCCCTCTCTACCTCTCTCTAACCCTCTCCTCCATCCCCCTCTCTCCCCCTCTCTACCTCTCTCTAACCCTCTCCTCCATCCCCCTCTCTCCCCCTCTCTACCTCTCTACCTCTCTCTAACCCTCTCCTCCATCCCCCTCTCTCCCCCTCTCTACCTCTCTACCTCTCTCTAACCCTCTCCTCCATCCCCCCTCCTCCCCCTCTCTACCTCTCTCTAACCCTCTCCTCCATCCCCCCTCCTCCCACTCTCTACCTCTCTCTAACCCTCTCCTCCATCCCCCCTCCTCCCCCTCTCTACCTCTCTCTAACCCTCTCCTCCATCCCCCTCTCTCCCCCTCTCTACCTCTCTCTAACCCTCTCCTCCATCCCCCTCTCTCCCCCTCTCTCCAGGGGGCTGTGGAACGTCCCCTACATCACCCAGGTGTACCTGATCCAGGGCTCAGTGCTGCGCGGGCGTCTGCTGCAGGCCAGCCTCTACAGCCAGGACGGCATGGACCCAGACATGGTGTTCTGCAGAACCATACGAGACCAGGTGTGTGTGAGGGTATGGACCCAGACATGGTGTACACATATTGAATATAATACGTATAATATATATATGATACAAACTGCATATATCATATATATCCATACAAACTAGTAGTTCCTATGGAGTAAGTGAAGTGTGTGTGTGACTGTGTGTGACTGTTTGTGTGTGTGTGTGTGTCCACCAGGGGGTGTTCATGTTCGTGTCTAACAGGGATGAGTTTGGACGCCTCGTCTCCTCGGCCAACTACAACATCAGCAGACTGCACCCGGACATGTGGCAGATATTTGACAACCCAGTGGTGAGATGACACACACTCTGTCTTACACACACTCTGTCTTACACACACTCTGTCTTACACACACACACACACATATAGAAAGCCACTCCCTCTAAGGTGGTGCTGCTGTTTCAGGACTGGAAGGAGAAGTACATCCATGAGAGCTACTCCAAGATCTTTGAAGAGGAAGGAGGCATGGTGGAGCAGGTAGGTTAGGTACCTCTCTCTCTCCTCTCTCTCTCTGTCTCTCTGTCTCACTATAACTCTCTCTTTGTCTCTCCCTCTCTCCCTCCCTCTCTGTCTCTCTGACTATGTCTCTCTGTCTCTCCTCTCTCCCTCTCTCTGTCTCTCTCACTATAACTCTCTCTTTGTCTCTCTCTCTCTGCCTCTCTGACTATGTCTCTCTGTCTCTCCCTCTCTCTCTCTCTCTCTGTCTCTCTCCCTATATCTCTCCTCCAGCCCTGTCCTGATGTGTACTGGTTCCCAGCGTTCTCTGAGAGGATGTGTGATGACCTGGTGGAGACCATGGAGGACAATGGAGGCTGGTCTGGAGGAAAACACACGGTGAGGGGGAGGGAGGAGGGGGGCGGGGGGAAGAGAGGGAGAGAGAGGGGGGGGGGAGAGGGAGGGAGGGAGAAGCAGTTGGGGTAGGAGGAGGAGGGTAGAGGTAAAGAGGCAGAGAAAGAGTTGTTTGTATATCTTGGAACTAACTGCTGTGTGTGTGTGTGTGTGTGTCAGGATGAGCGCTTAGCGGGGGGCTATGAGAATGTGCCCACTGTAGACATCCACATGAACCAGATCCACTTTGAGAAGGAGTGGCTCAAGTTCCTCAAGGAGTACATCGTCCCTGTCACAGAGAAACTGTACCCTGGATACTACCCTAAGGTACACACACACACACACACTACCCTGGATACTACCCTAAGGTACACACACACACACACTACCCTGGATACTACCCTAAGGTACACACACACACACACACTACCCTGGATACTACCCTAAGGTACACACACACACACTACCCTGGATACTACCCTAAGGTACACACACACACACACACACACACACACACACACTACCCTGGATACTACCCTAAGGTACACACACACACACACACTACCCTGGATACTACCCTAAGGTACACACACAAACACACACACACTACCCTGGATACTACCCTAAGGTACACACACACACACACACACACACACACTACCCTGGATACTACCCTAAGGTACACACACACACACTACCCTGGATACTACCCTAAGGCACACACACACACACACACACACTACCCTGGATACTACCCTAAGGTACACACACACACACATACTACCCTAAGGCACACACACACACACTACCCTGGATACTACCCTAAGGTACACACACACACACACACACACACACACACACTACCCTGGATACTACCCTAAGGTACACACACACACACACACACTACCCTGGATACTACCCTAAGGTACACACACACACTCTCACAAGCAGGCTAGCTGGCAACTACGGAACTATAATAGCTAGCTAGAAGGCAACTATTGAATTATATTAGCTAGCTGATAACTATAGAACTATATTAGCTACTACAGAGGTACAATAGCTAGTGAGCTATTAGCTCTACAGTATGTGTGTGCCTCACTCCAGTCAAGTATGTGTGTGCGCGTGTATTTGTGTGTGTGTGTGCGCATGTATATGTGTGTGTGTGTGTGCGTCCGTGCGGGGGGGGTTGTGCAGGCCCAGGCGGTGATGAACTTCGTGGTGAGGTACAGACCAGATGAGCAGCCCTCTCTTCGACCTCATCATGACTCCTCCACCTTCACCATCAACATCGCTCTCAACAGCAAGGGGCTAGACTACCAGGTACCCAAACACACACACCCTCAACAGCAAGGGGCTAGACTACCAGGTACCCAAACACACACACCCTCAACAGCAAGGGGCTAGACTACCAGGTACACAAACACACACACCCTCAACAGCAAGGGGCTAGACTACCAGGTACTCACACAGTACAAAAAAGGCGCACTATGACAAGAAAATATTGATCCTGCCACCAAATACAGATTAAAACTCAAGTAACGAGCTTGAAAATGTAACAAGTGAAAGGACATATATTTGTGTACAGAGTTTTAAGAAGTGAAAGTAAAAAGTTGTCAGAACAAAAAAAAAGTGGTTACTTACTGATGAATGTACTTAAGTACCATCTCCTAAGTCCATCCCATCTCTGCATGTCTATGACATGTGTGTCTGTGCGTGTGTGTCTATGACGTGTGTCTGTGCGTGTGTGTCTATGACATGTGTGTCTGTGCGTGTGTGTCTATAACACGTGTGTCTGTGCGTGTGTGTCTATGACATGTGTGTCTGTGCGTGTGTGTCTATGACATGTGTGTCTGTGCGTGTGTGTCTATGACACGTGTGTCTGTGCGTGTGTGTCTATGACATGTGTCTCTGTGCGTGTGTGTCTACGACATGTGTGTCTGTGCGTGTGTGTCTATGACATGTGTGTCTGTGCGTGTGTGTCTATGACATGTGAGTCTGTGCGTGTGTGTCTATGACATGTGTCTCTGTGCGTGTGTGTCTATGACATGTGAGTCTGTGCGTGTGTGTCTGTGACACGTGTGTCTGTGCGTGTGTGTCTATGACGTGTGTCTGTGCTTGTGTGTGTTGCAGGGCGGAGGGTGCAGGTTCCTGAGGTACGACTGCAAGGTAGAAGCTCCTCGTAAAGGCTGGTCCTTCATGCATCCTGGCCGGCTCACCCACTACCACGAGGGCTTGCCCACCACCCAGGGAACCAGATACATCATGGTCTCCTTCGTAGATCCCTAGACACACACACACACACACACTCACATCTCACCATGCTGCCTTACACGCCCTGTCCTGAGGGGTCACAAACTACTCAACACTCCATCTGTGTTTTGTGCGTCTGTTTGTGTGTGTGTGTGTGTGTGTATATTCTCAGAGAGCGTGTTGCGTCTGTGTGAACGTGTGTGTGTTCTGGTTGTGTGTGAGTGTGTGTGTGAGTAATTTAACAGTTTGCTGTCATTTTCCTCTGAGGACGGTGTCGGGGTTCACAGTGTTGCTATGGTAACCGACAGGTCATAGTCGGTACACTCCAGATGGAATGGTTGTCACGGTAACCATAGAGCTCACGCACCAAGACCCAAACACTCTAGTGGGTTTTTAAATCATGTTTTATTGTGTTTCAAAAGATTTATTTTGTATTTGTTTGGTGCCTTTCTTGGTATATATTGTTTGATTTGATGTGTTATTCAGCCTCACTTCTGTCTCTGGGACTCGTCATGTTGTTCATATCTACAGCTTTGTACAAAGGGCATTAAATTATTTGTTACCATTGAGAAATCAATTTTTGAATTTTAATAAATAATTTTCTGTACAAGTGTTTGGTTATTAGTGTTTGTTTATCTGACCTAAGCGTTCACATAAAATGTTTTAATATGTCTAAACAGCCCGTTTACTGTCCATTTTAACATTATTAAATACAAGGTTTGTGTATATTCGTCCGTTTAACCGCTAGGTAGCGTCCGAGTTTCAAACGCGCTGCTGCCTTCTTGGCAAGGTTTTGCGACTTGCCGTAAATGAGTGAAAACCGGAGCAGGGACAAACAGGATGGTTTTCGAGAAGAAGGGTTCTGGTAAGGTTATTTATCTGTTTATCTCCTGTTGTTGCTACTGAGACGACCTTGTTACTGTAACGGTGTAAATTGTAAGTATCGGTTCCTTGTTTGAGTACTTTTCCGCATCAATACTAGACTTGCCATTTAGCATACTACTAATAGCTACTAGCTACAGCAACGCTTCCCTGGCTAACCTGGTGGTATGCTGCAGGTCCATCGCCGGTGAAGTTAAAACTTAGGAAATCTCTTGTAATGTAGCTGTATAAATGATCAAATACAGTCAATCTTATCTTCTAATAGTCTTTAAGAATACGTTGATGGATAGCATCATGCATAGGTAGCTGTTTTACTCTGTGAGATACTCGTCTGTAAAGTAGGCTACTGTAGCTAGTTAATGAGTAGGCTACCTTGCCTGATTCTGTTTAAATTCTAGTCTTTCACATTATTTAGTACACTAGCCGCTGACGTCTGCTGGCATGAAATTAACAAAAGAGACAATATAATAAAAAGCTGGTTAGGTAGCTAATAACTTGTAGTTTGCTTGTAACTATCTCTGTAGTTAAAGTTTAGTTATTGAGCCCATAACTGCTGTACCGCAAACCCGTCTCTCTGCAAGTGTTAACGCCCAACTGGTTTCCGTAAGCATTAGGGGTAGGGGGAAAATCGATTCACATTCGAATTGCAATTCAGTCTTCTAGCGATTCACATCGATTTCAAAAATCGATGTTCATTTTTTTTTTATCTTGGTATAATCGTGAATCGACCCCAAGCATCGATTTGAATCGAATCGTGAGGTACCAAAAGATTCGCACCCCTAGTAAGCATGCCAGCTGTACTTTCACCTAACAGCAGCAGCTGCCATCTGCCTCTATCACCAGATTCGTCGCAAATTCACAAACATAGTACTGGCGATTTTCAAGTCTCATCTCATATTTGCTGCAGTGAATATGAAAGTACAAGTGAGCAATACATTAGTCATTCACAACAAAATAAATGGAGGCTAAGAAAATAAAACATTTGCATTACATTACATTTATGCATTTAGCAGACGCTTTTATTCAAAGCGACTTCCAAAAGAGAGCTTTACAAAAGTGCATAAGTCACTGATCATAACATCAAGATAGCCCCAAACATTGCGGGTAACCAAAACATGAAGCATACATTGTGAAAACTAAATAAGTCCCAAAGGGAAGAACTACCCGAATGTAGGCTAGTAATCATGGGGTTGTCTCGAGGCAATAGCCATATTTAACACAATATCACAGCCCCTTAATGACACCACATAAAGTAATACTTAGATTGTGGCTGTTAAACCAGACAATACGATCAAAATACGCTTAAATGCAAACACTGAGGCAGAGTAATAAGAGTAGTAGCCTACTAGTACTGAAGGTGTCGAATTTATTTGTGATCAGCATCTAGGTAACTTTGTGAGGTTTCTATAATACATACATTTGTATTTTGTTTGTAACAAACACACACCCCTGCAGTGCGTGTGGCTGAGGCGGGCCAGAGGCACTAACCCTGTATGACCTGCCTCCACCTGCAGTGCACTAACCCTGTATGACCTGCCTCCCCCTGCAGTACACTAACCCTGTATGACCTGCCTCCACCTGCAGTACACTAACCCTGTATGACCTGCCTCCCCCTGCAGTGCGTGTGGCAGAGGCAGGCCAGAGGCGGGTCCTTGATGACGCCACCAGACTGCGGCGTCTGTCCCGCCAGCTGGAGGCGCTGGAGAAGGACAACTTCCAGGATGACCCTCTGACATCACTTCCTCCCGCAGGCCCTGCCGCACGCCTTCCCTCTTTCGGAGAGGGGGAGGAGCCTGGTGTGTGTGTGTGGGGGGGGGGGGTCATGTGTAGATAAAGCATTGAGCCACAGTAATGAGGATTTAGCAATCATTTAAACTGTTGCCCTCACCGCCCCCCCCTCCGCCCCCCCCAGGTAAGAAGAGGAGGAAGACGAGAGGAGATCACTTCAAACAACGTTTCAGGAAGAACTTCCAGACTCTGCTGGAGGAGGAGGTATGACCCCTGACCTCTGTGAGACCAAATGTAACTGTAGACTACTTCCTGTCTGAGTCAACAATTTTGATTGGATGAGCGTAACTGGTCTGTATTGTGATTGGGCAGAACCAGAGCGAGAGGGAAGAGCCTAACTATGTGTCAGCCTCAGCTCCGCCCCCCTCCCTCCCCCCCCGCTGTTTCTGCTCCGTGTGTGGCTTCCCCTCCCACTACACCTGCTGCTCCTGCGGGGGGCGCTACTGCAGCACACGCTGCCTCCACACACATAGAGAGACCAGGTAACACACACACCAGGTAACACACACCAGGTAACACACACCAGGTAACACCCAGAGCTAACCCCCTCCTCCCCCAGGTGTCTGAAGTGGACCCTGTAGAAGCACAATCAGACTGGTCATCATGGTCACCAGTTATGGTTCTATGGAGAATTCTACAGGATGGAGGAGAGAGAGAGAAGTTGGACATTGTCACAATTTGAGTTCTTTGTAAATAAAACAGTTTCTATAATACTGGCGGTATCTCCTGTGCACTGTGTGTGTGTTTGAGAGTGTGTGTTCTACCCCTTGATTCATCCCTACCTGGTTTCAAGGTGGGATTTAAAGAAATCTGGAAAAAAAGGCCCCCTTTCTGAAGGCCAGCCCCCTTCCTGATGGCCAGCCCCCTTCCTGATGGCCAGCCCCCCTTCCTGAAGGCCAGCCCCCTTCCTGATGGCCAGCCCCCTTCCTGATGGCCAGCCCCCCTTCCTGATGGCCAGCCCCCTTCCTGATGGCCAGCCCCCTTCCTGATGGCCAGCCCCCTTCCTGATGGCCAGCCCCCTTCCTGATGGCCAGCCCCCCTTCCTGAAGGCCAGCCCACTTCCTGATGGCCAGCCCCCCTTCCTGAAGGCCAGCCCCCTTCCTGATGGCCAGCCCCCTTCCTGATGGCCAGCCCCCTTCCTGATGGCCAGCCCCCCTTCCTGATGGCCAGCCCCCTTCCTGATGGCCAGCCCCCTTCCTGATGGCCAGCCCCCTTCCTGATGGCCAGCCCCCCTTCCTGATGGCCAGCCCCCCTTCCTGATGGCCAGCCCCCCTTCCTGATGGCCAGCTCCCCTTCCTGATGGCCAGCCCCCTTCCTGATGGCCAGCCCCCCTTCCTGATGGCCAGCCCCTTTCCTGAAGGCCAGCCCCCCTTCCTGATGGCCAGCCCCCTTCCTGAAGGCCAGCCCCCTGGAAGCTGACAGGCTTGTCCACTTTAAGACCTGGAGGGTCATTCTGATGGCCCACATATCACCCTTTTCTTCAAAATGTCAACCTTTCCCCCCAAAAAAATGTCTTCATACATTTTTTGCCAACTTTTCAAAACCTTTTTCGCTTTCAACGTAAAAAGAGAGACAGGAAAATAACTGAGTAAAGCAGAGTATATTAGAGGACTTGTCATAAAGTACTCAGCAAAGATGGAAACCTTTTTCAATTTTTGTTTTTTTGTTTTACAACCTTTCAACAATTTTTCTAATATTTTTGTGAAAATAATTTGTTTACCTTTCAAAACTTTTTTCAAAAAATGATTCCAGCGTCATGATTTTTCCTGAACATTGAGGGAACTGATATGAGTAAACTGAGCATGTTTCAGGCAGGGAATCAGGAAGAGGACCTTTTACCCCCTAACTATGAACCCCCTGTTGACTCCAATGAGGAGCATGTCTGGCCAATATAGATTTCTGCTTACTTACATTTATTCATTTAGCAGACGCTTTTATCCAAAGCGACTTCCAAGAGAGAGCTTTACAAAGTGCATAGGTCACTGATAATAACAACAAGATAGCCCCAAAGCATTGCGGGTAGCCAAAACAAGAAGCACACATTGTGAACAACCAAAAAATAAGTGCCAAAGGGAAGAACCATAAGAGCATGTAGTTAAACTGATTTAAATCTTAATATTTATATACTTAAAGTTTATATATTAATCTTATTTAAACAGATGTGAATATGATGGAACTAAATAGAACACACAGCAGGTTGAAAAGACAACTTGGTTCTTTATTACAAATCTGAAAAACAGCTTCCACAGTAAACAGCTCGATGTGTGTGTGTTTAGGTGTGTGTGTCTAAGCACTGGAGAAGCGAGGCAGCTGGTTCCCTAGGATCACACTCCTCTCCAGGCCCTGTTCAGAGATGGCAGCCAGCCTGACCACGCCTCCACTGGACCCATCCCGATGCATAGCCAGGCTCAGGGCTGGGGACAGCACGACATAGCTTTCATACACAATCATCCCTCCTCTACCCCCTCTTCACCAGATAAGGTCAGGTCCAGACACTCCTGCTGGGTCATGCTGCTCCTCCCCATCCCTCCTCCTCCTCCACCCCTCCCTCCTCCTCTCCCCCCTCTCCCTCCTCCTCACCAGATGCGGTCAGGTCCAGACACTCCTGCTGGGTCATGCTGCTCCTCCCCACCCCTCCTCCTCCCCATCCCTCCTCCTCCTCCACCCCTCCCTCCTCCTCTCCCCCCTCCCTCCTCCTCTCCCCCCTCTCCCTCCTCCTCACCAGATGCGGTCAGGTCCAGACACTCCTGCTGGGTCATGCTGCTCCTCCCCATCCCTCCTCCTCCTCCACCCCTCCCTCCTCCTCTCCCTCCTCCTCACCAGATGCGGTCAGGTCCAGACACTCCTGCTGGGTCATGCCGCTCCTGAAGTGGGCGTCCATGTATCCGTAGATGTAGGTGCTACCAGACCCTCCCACAGAGACGGGCTGGCGCACCAGCATACCCCCCACCGGCACCGTGTACACCTGGGGGGGTCATAAATATTAGTCCAGACTGATCTGAGACAAGGGGATTAAGATCTGTTCTAACTAGAAAGGTAGGTATGTGTGTGCGGTGTTTGCGTATAGAGATGTGTAGCAGTCTCACCTGCCCTCCTCCTCTCTTGTCCCAGCCCGCTACGATGATCCCGGCCATCAGCTCCTCTCTGTACCTATAGCAGCTCTGCCGGAACAGACTGGCAGCTGTCTGGACCAATGGGGCTTCATCTAGCTCAATGCTGCAGAAGGGGGAAGGGCTCGTCAGAGTTTGTAAGACTGGACCTGCATTAGGTGGATCTAAGAACAGGTGTGTGTGTGTGCGCGCGTGTGAGAGAGAATGAGAATGTGAGACAGAGTGTGAGAGGGCAAGAGAGAGTGTATGTTTGTTTGTGTGTGTGATTCACCTGTGGAAGCCCAGCTGGTAGGTGACAGCGTCAGCAATAGCCTGCGTGTCCGCGGCGGAGCCGGAGCGGCAGCAGAAGATCCGGTCGTGGATCGGAGTAAGCTTGTCCGTCACTCTGTTAGCAATGTAGGCGCTAGAACACACACATCGTCATGGCAACTGTTAGCAACGTAACACACTCACAGACATGCAGCAGTCAGTTAGCTAACACACACAGTGTTTTCTCGATATCTTATTACCCGGTTGTGGTTCTGGAGTCCGCACCGATCACCACGCCGCCGTCATACTCCACCGCCATGATCGTGGTCTGAAATGACAGACACATTCACGTCGATGACCGGACGCTCGGACAAGTTTGTTAGTTAGTCTTATGTGTGGATTGCCAACACTGGTAGACATGTAATTTTCCTTAAATGAAACTAAGTATGAGTCGACTTCATCTTACTTGACAGTTGATGTTATATGGCTCTACATACAAACTAGTCAATTACTAGTCTAGTCATGACCATGTCTGCCCTGACTAGAAGTGCTGTCTCACTCAACGACTTCCAAATATCTTAACTTTCCACCGAAACATTCTACCGGGCCACATGTTTGTACATTTTGCGGTCCATGTCGGTTCCGAACACTTACCCCGGTGCTGACTTCTTTCGTGGTCCAATCCGGTACCAAATCACCGTTAAAAGAAATGTGCTGATATCTCATGGTTGCGGTCGCCATGTTTCTGTGTTGACTTAACCACAGTTAGTTTAGTGAATAGAAAACCGGCAGAGTGGACAAGCTGCAGACCCTTACTGTCTGTATCATGCGAGCAGCGCAACTTTCACGTAACCACAACCAAGAACACTCTAATGCGCCTTTAGAAAATAGTGTCC